>NW_006923138.1:29202-33307 GCF_000298275.1 Orycteropus afer afer | reverse complement strand
GAAGATAACAAATTCTGGCAAGGTTGTGGAGAGATTGGAACTCTTGGGCACTGCTGGAGGGATTGTAAAATGGTACAACCATTGTGGCAAACGGTATGGCGTTTCCTTAAAAAACTGAAAATAGAAGTACCATTTGACCCAGCAATTCCATTACTAGGAATATATCCTAAAGAATTGAGAGATAGCACATGAATAGGCATATGTACACCTATGTTCATTGCAGCACAATTCACCATAGCAAAGAGATGGAAACAACCTAAATGACCATCAATGGATGAGTGGATAACCAAATTATGGTATATCCAAACAATGGAATACTATGCCACATTAAAGAACAATGAGGCATACGTGAATCATCTTGCATCATGGATTAAGCTGCAGGATATTATGCTGAGTGAAGTAAGTCAATCACAGAAGGATAAGTATTGCATGAGCCCATTACTGTAAAAAGAGAAGTTTGCTTGTGAAAGGGAACTCACCTAATAAGTTACTGGGATGGGGAGGGAAAGGTGGGGCTTAATTTCAGACTAGTTGGGCCCTACACGTTGACATGGGTATGGGGATGGATATACGGGAAGGATATATGACCACCATATTAAGATTAGGAAATGGGAGGACACTGGATTGTGCACATAAGAGATGGACGATAGATGTGAATACCAACCAATGTGTCCACAATACCACATTGCCATTAACACCTGCCTAGGACAAAAGAAATATTACTTACAATAATAAAACCAGCTGAGCTCTGATTACTCAGCAGAAACCATGTAGGCAAGAAGGCAATGGGACAGCATATATAAAACACTGAAGGAAAAGAACTTCAAACCAAGAATCCTATATCCAGCCAAATTATCCATCAAATATGAGGGCGAAATCAAGGCATTCTCAGACAAAGAGAAATTAAGGGATTTTTGTGAAAAGCAGACCAACCCTACAGGCAATGTTTAAGGAAGTCCTTCCAAGAGAGAACCCACAACAGAGATCAACAAAATCAGGATATGTGGCATCAACACTAAAACCAAATCAGAAAGAGAAACTCAAAATAAGACCATAAAACCTTCTACACGACAAACCAAGGAAGCCAATCAGCACATAACAACAGCGATTAACTTATCAGAGGGAATAAAACTTCCCAGTACAAACTTCCAAATGGAGAGGGAAACAGAACAATGTCTTCACAGTACACACTGTTCAAAAAGGGCAGAGACAAGAATATTCTCCAAGGTAACCACAGAGAAAATTAAAAATCCCCCTAAGCAAATCCAGAAGGAAACCATATGGATTTAATAAGCACAAAACCAACAATATAGAAGAAAAGGGAGAAAAATTTAACCAACAAACTGAACTCAGCACAGGAAAGTATATGGACCAAGGAAACACCAAAAACATGACAGAAAAAACACAATAGAATGACAGCAATCAATTCATACCTATCATTAATTGCACTCCATGTGAATAGACTAAATGCACCTATAAAGAGAAGGAGAGTGGTAGACTAGATAAGAAAAGAAGATCCATTGATATGCTGCCTACAAGAGACTCACCTTAGACACAAAGATGAAAACAAATCAAGAGTTAAAGGGATGGAAAAAAAAAAAATACCAAGCCAATGGTAATCAAAAGAGAGCAGGAGTGGCAATATTAATTTCTAATAAAATAGACAATAAGGTGAAAAACATGACAAGAGACAAAGAAGGACATTATATGATGCTGAAAGTGTCAATTGACAAAGAAGACGTTACAATAATAAAGATTTATGCACCCAATGAAAGTTCTCCAAATATGTGAAGCAAATATTAATTCCATTAAAGGGACAATAGACAACTCTACAATAATAGTAGGAGACTTTAACAGACCACTTTCAAGTAGGGACAGATCCACTAGAAAAATACTCAACAAAAATACAAAGGAGCTCAATGATACAATCAACCACCTTGATCTCATAGACATGTACAGAGCATTTCACCCAACAAGAGCACAATTCACATTTGTTTCCAGTGCACATGGATCCTTCTCCAGAACACACCATATGTTAGGACACAAAACAAGCCTCAATAAATTCAAAAGCATTGAAATACTGCAAAGCATCTTCTCAGACCACAATGCTATAATATTAGAAATTAAACATAGGAAGAGCAAGGAAAAACCATTAAACATATGGAAGCTGGACAACTCACTACTCAAAAACTACTGGGTAACAGAAGGTATAAAAAGTGAAATAAAAAAAAAATTCCTAGAAACAAAGGGGAATGAAGATAAATCCTATAAAAACCTATGGGACACAACAAAACAGTACACAGAGGACAGTTTATAGCAATAAATGCATACATCAAAAAAGAGGAAACAAACAAAATGAACAGTCTAACTCATCAACTCCAACAACTAGAAATAGATGAACAGAAGAATCCCGCAATATCTAGAAGCAAGGAAATAATAACGATCAGAGCAGAAATCAATGAAACAGAAAACAAACAAACAAACAAAAAA
Organism: Orycteropus afer afer; assembly: GCF_000298275.1. Taxonomy (NCBI): domain Eukaryota; kingdom Metazoa; phylum Chordata; class Mammalia; order Tubulidentata; family Orycteropodidae; genus Orycteropus; species Orycteropus afer. Next base: position 30,817 of record NW_006923138.1, on the reverse strand, counting down.
TGCAGAAAACCACCACCAATAACAAAAAGCTGGTTCTTCAAAAGGATTAAGAAAATCAATAAATTTTTGGCAGGTCTAAGAAAAGAAAAGAAAGAGAAGATCCAGATCACAAGAATTGTAAATGAAAAGGGTGTCATCCAAACAGAACCAACTGAAATAAAAAGTATACTGACAGAATATTATGAAAAAATGTACTCCTACAGATTTGAGAACCTAGAAGAGATGGACAAGTTTCCAAAATCACAAGACCTACTGTTCTGGTTATCTAGTGCCACTCTGACAGGAAACATACCACAAATGGGATGGCCTTAATAAACAGGAGTTTATTCTTACAATTTGGAGTTTTTAGGTCCAAGTTCAAAGTGCCAGGCTCTAGGGGCTTGGTGAAAGTCCCTCAACCTTGGGGTCCAGCTCTGCCTCCTGCTCCCGGCCCACAGGAGCTAGAGGCATTTCTTCACTCAGACAGCTGTTGGCTCTGAGGCTGAGAAGCCCCAAGGTTGACAAGTAAAAAAGCACAGTCCCAATGTTACCAATCCATGCGGCAGGCCATTAACTTAAGTCCACTGTAAGTCCCAAGATGACACAGCTACATGCAGGGTCCAAGCATACCAAAGGCTAGAGACCATTCTCAAAACTTCTCCTTATATACAGGAAGCAGATCACATCCCAAAGGCAGCTACTCAGCTGCTTGTGGTAGATCACACCATGGAGTTGATTGCCAGTCTCATCATGGGGAATAACTACCTTCACCTGCCCTGCCACTCAACCAGGCCCAGCCAAATTGACACACAAACTTAACCATCACACCATTCAAGAACAAAGTAGCAAGATAAATACACAATAATAACTCATACAAAAACAGCAGTTAGAAATCCAGAAGATGAACACTAAAATTACAGATTTAGAGAACACAGTGGAAGGATAAAAGAGTAGAGTAGAACTGGCTGAAGATCGCATTTCCAAACTAGGTGATAAATCCCTTGTCACCAGCCTATATGAAGAAAAGTTAGAACAAAGATTTAAGAGAAATGAAGAGAACCTAAGAGTTATATGGGATTATATGAAAAGAAACAACATATGCCTCATTGGAATACCAGGACAAGAGGAGGCAATAAACAAACAAATAAATAAATAAAAGATAAAATTGGGGAAGTCTTGCTTAAAGAAAAATTTCCCTGTATCATGAAGGAAGAAAAGATATCTTTCCAAGAATCTCAACAAATGCCATACAGGATAGATCCCAAGAGAAAGTCACCAAAATATACCATAATCAAACTCTACAAAACCAAAGACAAAGAAAGAATCCTGGGAGCAGTCCAGAATTTAAAAAAGAAAGAAAGAAAGAAATGTCACCAGCAATGGACAAGCAATAAGGCTAAGTTTTGATTACTAAGCAGAAAACATGCAGTCAAGAAGACAATAAGATGGAATATATAATACTGTAGGAAAAGATTTTTCAACCAAAAATTCTGTATCCAGCCAAATTGTCTATCAAATTGTTGTTGCTTTGTGCCATCAAGTCAGACACGACTCATAGCGACCCCTCCTTGGGTTTCTGAGGCAGATTCACTATGGAAGTAGATTGCCCCATCTTCCTTCTGAGGAGAGGCTGGTG
>NW_006923138.1:26664-28633 GCF_000298275.1 Orycteropus afer afer | reverse complement strand
AATTGAATGACAGCAATCAATTCATACCCATCACTAATTACATTCAATGTTAATGGACGAAATGCACCAGTGAAGGGAAAGAGAGTGGCAGATTGGATAAGAAAAAAACTCATCGATATGCTGCCTACAAGAGACCCATCTTAGACACAAAGATAAAAACAAATTAAAAATTAAGGGGTGGAAGAAAACATACCAAGCTAATGGTAACCAAAATAGAGCGGGACTGGTAATAGTAATTTCTATAAAATAGACTTCAAGGTGATAAAAAAACCACAAAGGACAAAGAAGGACAATATATGATGCTGAAAGGGTCAATTGATCAAGAAGACATTACCATAATAAATATCTATGCACCCAATGAAAGTGCTGCAAAATAAGTGAAGCAAATATTAACTGAATTGAAAAGAAAAATAGACAACTCTACAATAGTAATAGGAGCACTGGTGGCATAGTGCTTAAGACATTTGACTGCTAACCAGAAAGCTTGTGGTTCAAACCCACCAGCCACTCCTTGGAAAGAAGACTGGTCAATCTACTTCCGTAGATATACAGCCTAGAAAACCCAAGGTGGGGTCACTATGAGTCAAATCCAACTCAATGGCAGTGAGGATTTTTTTTTTTTTACAGTAGTAATAAGAGATTTTAACACACGACTTTCAAGGAGGAACAGAAAACCTAGAAAAAAACTCAACAAAGAGACAGAAGAACTCAACAACACAATCAACCAACTTGACCTCATAGACATATACAGAGTACGACACCCAACAAAAGCACAATTCACATTCTTCTCCAGTGCGCATGGATCATTCTCCAAAATAGATAATATGTTAGGATGTAAAACAAGCCTCAATAAATTAAAAACATTGAAATACTACAAAGCATCTTCTCAGACAACAATGCTATAAAGTTAGAAATTAATAATAGGAAGATCAAGGAAAAAATATCAAACATATTGAAGTTGAATAGTACACTGCTCAAAACTACTGGATAATAGAAGAAATAAAGTGTGAAATTAAAAAAAAATTGCTAGAAACAAATGAGAATGAAAATACATCTTAACAAAACCTATGAGACACAGCAAAAGCAGTACTCAGAGGTCAATTTACAGAAATAAATACACACATCAAAAAAGAAGAAAGAAATAAAATCAGCAGTAATTCAACAACTCCAACAAGTAGAAAAAGAGCAAAAGGGTCCAGAAGAAAGGAAATAATAAAGATCAGAGCAGAAATAAATAAAACAATGAGCAATAGAGAAAATCAACAAAACAAGAAGCTGGTTCTTTGAAAAGATTAACAAAATTGACAAACCACAGGTAAACCTAACAAAAGGAAAGAAAGAGAAGATGCAAATAACAAGAATAATAAATGAAAAGGGCAACATCACAGAACCAACTGAAAAGAAACAAAAATAAAAGATTGACAGAATATTATGAAGAACTGTACTCCTACAGATTCAAGAACCTAGAAGAGATTTCTAGGACAAGTTTCTCGAAGCACAAGACCTACTTAAACTATCCCAGTTGGAGATAGAATACTTGAACAGACCCACAATAAAAGGAGAGATTGAACAGGCCATAAAATAGCTTCCCATAGGAAAAGCTCCTGGCCGAGATGGCTTTACTGGAGAATTTCACCAAACATATTCAGGGAAAAGTTTACATCTCTACTCAAATTATTCCAGAACATAAAAAAAGATGGAATACTCCCAAACTCAATTTATGAAGCAAGCATAACACTGATACCAAAACCAGGGAAAGACAACACTGAAAAAGAAAACTACAGACCAATATCCCTCATGAATATAGACTCAAAATGAACAAAATCCCAGCCAACAGAATCCAACAACATATCAAAATAATAATAATAATAATACATCCTGACCTAGTGTGATTCATACCTGGTATGCAAGGATGGCTCAACATCAGAAAAACAATCAATGTAATCCACCACATAAACAAAACAAAAGA
>NW_006923138.1:23877-26104 GCF_000298275.1 Orycteropus afer afer | reverse complement strand
CAATAGCTACCATAAAGATAAAATATTTGGAATCAATCTTACCAGAGACACAAAAGACTTATATAAAGAAAACTATAAAACACTACTACAAGAAACTACAAGGAATCTACATAAATGGAAGAACCTGAATTGTTCATGGATAGGAAGACTGAATATGGGGAAACTGTCAATACTACCCAAAGCAATCTACACATTTAATTCAATCCCAATGCAGATGTCATCAACATTTTTTAAGGATGTGGAAAAAACAATTATTAACTTCATATGGAAAGGAAAGAGACCTTGGATAAGGAAAGCATTACTGAAGAAGAAAAACCAACTGAGAGGTCTCACACTCCCAGATCTCAAAACCTACTATACAGCCACAGTAGTTAAAACAGCATGGTAGTGGTACAATGATAGAGAGACCAATGGAACAGAATAAAAAACTCAGAAATAGACCCATCCATCTATTTGACTAAAGACCAAAACCCATTAAATAAGCAAGAGATAGCCTTTTTAAAAAATGGTGCTGGCAAAATTGGGTATCCACCTACTGAAAAATGAAATAAGACCCATACCTCACCCTATACCCAAAAACAAACTCAAGTGGATCAAAGACTTAAATGTAAAACCCAGAACTATAAAGCTCATCAAACATAAAATAGGGGCAAATCCTGGGGCCCTTATTTATGGCATAAAGAGACTATCAAACATAACCTAGAATGCACATGATATGGAAGAGGAGCTAGATGACCGGGGCCTTTTTTAAAATTATTATTTTAATTTTTTATTGTAATTTGGGTGAAAGTTTACAGAGCAAATTCATTTTCCATGCAGCAGCTCACATCCACTTTGTCTCATGACATTGACTGCAATTTCCCACAGTGCAACAGCTCACCTCCCAAATTCCTCCCAATAGTTACCTCTTCCCTGTATCCTTCTGTCTCATGGACTCTTGGCCCCCGCCCCAAGCTGTCTCCCTGTGCATACACAGCCCTTCTATTCTCCCATGATTGATCTGTCCAAGGAGTGTATCTACCTAATGTAAATGTTCAGCTCATATGCCTGTCTTTTGTTTGGCTGGAAGCCACAGGAGTGGGTTCAATTCCAGACCTGAAGGGCAGCTATGGGCCATAGTGTCAAGGGTTCCACCAGACTCTATCTGACGAGAAAAACTTTCCGGTTCCTTTTATTTATTTATTTTTTATGATTTTGAGTTTAGTTCCACATTGTTCTACCATTCTATCCTGGATCTCCTACATAGATCCCCCTCCGAGTGTTGACAGTGGTAGCTGGGCCCCATCTAGTTCTGGTTTCATAGTCATTTGTATAGGCTCAGGATTGCATGGTGTACCAGTCACTGAGAGTAATTTTTTCCATAAGTCTTTGGTTTCCTTCTTTCTTCTTTGTTCTGAATGAGGAGGGACCCATCATTTCATCAAGTTGGCTGCTTGCAAGCTTTTAAGATCCCAGTCGCTACTCACCAAAGTATGATGTGGAACAATGTTTTTGTGTAGTATTTTAAGCCAATTCAGCTTGATGTCCCCTGTAACCATGGTCCCAACCCCACAGGTCCAACTACTTGTTTCCTCTGGGTAGCTGGCTGTGGTCAAGAAGTGATTACAACCCTGTCCCTCGTCAGCTGTACGATATACTTGGGAATTCTTACAGAACATACAAATACACTTGTAGAAATGTTGTCTGCCAACCCTATACATGGTCATGGGCATACTCCCTTGTGCATAGACATACCTAATAGTTCAGCCTGTCCACCCATCTATCCACCCCTAGATCAATACTTATAATCACTGACAATGCAGTACTGTGTGTGCAAAAGGGTTCATCTTTGTTGCCTCTACCTCCCATGCACTTCTCTATATCTTCCTCTTCCTCATTGTCACCACGTTGATCACTCACATTTGGTATATTGCCCTTCTCTTCACCCAAATCAATACTTGTCTCTACCTATCTAGCAGTGTTCCCTCCTCTCCTCTCACAACCCTGGTAACCAACAAAGAAAATTTCTTTCTATATATAAACCTTTCCTTGACTTTTTACAATAATGGACTAATACAATATTTGTCCTTCTGTGATTGACTTATTTCACTCAGCGTAATGTCTTCCAAGTTCTTCCATGTTATGCATTGTTTTGGAGAGTTTACGTTATTTTTCAGGGTTGCTTAGTATTCCATTGTGTGGATGTACAATAATGTGGTTATCCATTCTTCTGTTGATGATTAACATA
>NW_006923138.1:21132-22955 GCF_000298275.1 Orycteropus afer afer | reverse complement strand
ATGCTGTGCTGGAGGCACTCACTCGGCTATGCCAAGAGATTTGGAAGACAACTACCTGGCCAACTGACTGGAAAAGATCCATATTTGTACCCATTCCAAAGAAAGGTGATCCCACAGAATGGGGAAATTATTGAACAATATTATTTATTAATATTGCGTGCAAGTACTGAATATCTTCAAAACTGGTTGCAGCAATATATTGACAGAGAACTTCCAGAAATGCAAGCTGGATTCAGAAGAGGACATGGAACAAGGGATGTTATTGGTGATGTCAGATGAATCTTGGCTCAAAGGAAAGAATACCAAAAAGATGTTGACTTATGTTTTATTGACTATGAAAAGACATTCGATTGTGTGGATCATAAAAAATTGTGGGTAACGTTGAGAAGAGTGGCAATTAGAGAACACTTAGTTTTCTTAGTGAGTACATAGACTGGGAGGCTGTCATTCAAACAGAACAAGGGGACACCGCATAGTCTGGAATCAAGAAGCAGTGTGTCAGGGTTGTATTCTTTCACCATACTTATTTAACCTATATGCTGAACAAATAATCTGAGATGCTAGACTATATTAAGAAGAACATGACATCAGGATTGGAGGAAGAATCATTAACAACCTGTGATATGCTGACGACAAAACATTGCTTGCTGAAAGTGAGGATGACTTGAAGTACTTACTGATGAAGATTAAAGAGTACAGTCTGCAGTATGGATTACACCTCAATAGAAAGAAAACAGAAATCCTCACAACTGGACATATAAGCAGCATCAGGATAAATGGAGAAAAGATTGAAGTTGTCGAAGACTACACATTGCTTTGTTCTACAATCGATGCCAGTGGAAGCAGCAGTCAGGACATCAGATGGTGTATAGCATGGGGCAAGTTGGCTGCAAAGGACCTCTTTCAAGTGCTGAAGAGCAAAGATATGTCCTTGAGGACTAATGTGCACCAGACACAAGCCATGGTATTTTCAATTGCCTCAGTGAGAGCTGGAAAATGAACAAGGAAGAGCAAAGAAAAGTTGATGCTTTTGAATTGTGGTGCTTCCAAAGAATGCTGAGAGTACCATGGACTGCTAAAACACCTAACAAATCTGTTCTGGAGGAAGTGCAGCCAGAATGCTCATTGTAGGCGAGAATGGCTAGACTTCATCTCAGCTACTTTGGTCATGTTGTCAGAAGGGATCATTACCTGGAGAAGGATGTCATGCTTGGATAGTCGACAAAGGAGGAGAAGGTCCTCTAGGAGATAGATTGACACAGTTGCTGTGATGATGAGCTGAAGTATAGCAAGGGTCATGAAGCTGGCGCGGAACCTGGCGGTGTTTTGTTCTGCTGTGCATATGGTTGCTATGAGTCAGAAATGACTTGATGGCACCTGACAACAACAACAAATTTGCCATTGACTGGAACCTTTTAAAAATTAAGTTCTTATGTGCATCACAAGGCTTCTCCAAATGGGTAAAAAGACAACCTACAGATTGGGAAAATATATTTGCCTATGACATATCTGACAGAGGACTTATCTCCCAAATTTATAGAAAACTTCAACACCTCAATGCCAAAAAGACAAACAATCCAGTTCAAAAATGGGTCAGGGACATGAATAGACACTTCACTAAAGATGATATGCTGGCAACTAACAAAGACATGAGGGAATGCTCATAATAATTAGCCATTAGAGAGATGCAAAATAAAACAATGATGAGATAGCACTTCACACCAGCAATAATAGCAAAGTTCAAAAAGACAGAAAATAACAAATGCAGGCGAGGTTGCGGAGATATCGGAACTCTCATACACTGCTGGCCAGACTGTAAAATG
>NW_006923138.1:17925-19468 GCF_000298275.1 Orycteropus afer afer | reverse complement strand
GACAGGTGAGAACAGCCACCTGAGACCTCCCTGGACTAAGGCAGAAGATACCCCCTATCAGCATACCAGTGACCACACCACATACCAGGAAACACCCCAAGGATCTGCCTTCAGCAACTGATTTTATCAGTAACTTGGGTTGGCTAGGTGCAAACGGGCACAGGCAGCACCACTGAAAGCCAAGCAGAGAGCTAATTGGTGCTCCAAGAGGGAGGACTGGGACAGCTTAAGTGGCATTGAGAGGTCTGTGCTTGTCTTTATCACTAATATCAGAACTCTCCTGATTCCAGAACAGCTGAAACCGTGCACATCTTTGGTGCCACAGGTGGGGGGTATCACAGACAAACTCCCGAGCTGATCACAGTCTGGGTGGGTTGGTCAGGTGCTGCGTGCAGGCAGGGTGGAGAGAGAAACATCCGTGGCCGAGTGCAGACCCGGGAATTTGCCCTGGATCAGCTTTTTGGTGCTCAGGGGCCTCAGGTGTGGGGTCTCTGCAAGTGTCTGAGCCTGGCAGAAAGTGGTAACACCCTAACAAAAATAATATTACCTGAAACTGAGCCACTGGTTTGTAAATAACATTACGACATGATCAATCAATTGGCAGCCTGCTCAATACCCTAGAAACTGACCCTAGCAACAGCAAGCTTTCCTTCTTCAGCTCCCAGATCCTCTGCCAATAACTTCACTCATTCAATAGAAGAAACCATATTCAGCCAACATATAACCTCCCAGTTTAACTCTAAACCTTTTTACGACAAACAGAGACACATATCCACATTCCACACAGTGATTCCACCATCACAAAGAAAATTGCAGAGTGACCCAGAATACCTGCATCAATAATAAAATAAAATACACCAGCTTCACCTTTTCAAAATATTAAACTCTAAAACCAAGAAAAAACAAATCAACACGTAACCAACAGTTAACGACAACCTCAAAATGTCTAGGAAACAACAGGCTACCTCAAATCAAACAACAAAGCAGGACAAGGCATTAGAAGCAAAACCACAAACAAAGGTCTCATTATACATGGAGGAAGAGGAGGCAATAGAGTTATCTGAGAAGGAATTTAGAAGATAGGTGTATAGAGCTATACAAGAGCCTAAGGAAACCCCAAACAGAAACAAGGAGAACACAGACAGTTCCCTGGAGGAACTCAGGAAAATAATTGAGGAACAGAATATTAAGATTAATACACAATCAGAACTCATACAAAAACAGCAGTTAGAAATGCAGAAGATGTCTACTGAAATGCAGAGCATGAGCACCAAAATGACAGAATTACACAACACAGTAGAAGCACAAAAGAGTAGATTAGAACTGGATGAAGAACGCATATCCCAACTAGAAGACAAATCCCTGGACACTATACTGTATGAAGAAAAATCAGAACAAAGATTTAAGAGAAATTAAGAGAACCTAAGAATTAAATCTTGTCATTTCTTCCATTGGCTTTAGCTTCTCTCAGTTCAAGGACAAGTTTCAGAGTCTCTTCTGTCATCCATTTTGGTCTTCTCTTCTTTTCTCGTCTTTTTAGTGA
>NW_006923138.1:15915-16736 GCF_000298275.1 Orycteropus afer afer | reverse complement strand
TGACTCCTCCTCTGTCCAGATTCCTAGGCCTTTTAATCCCCTTTCTCTCGCTCTCCTGCCCTGCTGCTTTGGGTGTGCCTGACTTCCTCTCCTCACCTGGATCCCTGCAGCTCACTGCTCCTCTGTCCGAGTTCCTGTCTTTTAATCCCCCTTTTCCTGCTCTCCAGCACTACTGCTTTTGGCGTGCCTGAGTTCCACTCCTCACCTGCATCCCTTAGGCTGAGTGCTTCTCTGTCAGGGTTCCTGGCTTTTAATCCCCTTTTCCCTGCTCTCCCACACTGCTGCTTTGGGCATGCCTGAGTTCCTCTCCTCATCTGGATCCCTGTGGCTGACTGCTCCTCCTGATTTAGATATTTCAACAAACTGATGCCCCATTGGAGGCACTCACTCAGTTATGCCAAGAGATTTGGAAGACCTGGCCAACTGACTGGAAGAGATCCGTATTTGTAGCCATTTCAAAGAAAGGTGATCCCAACAGAATGTGGAAATTATAGAACAATATGATTAATATTGCATGCAAGTAAGATCTTATTGAAGATAATGCAAAAACGGTTGCAACAGTATATTGACAAAGAACTTCCAAGGTGCAAGCTGGATTCAGAAGAGGACATGGGACAAGAGATATCATAGCTGTTGTTAGATGGATCTTGGCTCAAGGCAAAGAATACCAGAAAGTTGTTTACTTGTGTTTTATCGACTATGCAAAGGCATTTGATTGTGTAGATAATGACAAATTATGGATAACATTGAGAAGAATGGGAATTCCCAAACACTTGATTGTACTCATGAGGAACCTGTACCTTGACCAGGAGGCTGTAGTT
>NW_006923138.1:14331-15776 GCF_000298275.1 Orycteropus afer afer | reverse complement strand
AGACGATACAACTTTGCTTGCTGAAAGTGAGGATGACTTGAGGCACTTACTGATGAAGGTTGAAGAATACAGTCTGCAGTATGGATTATGTCTCAGTATAAAGAAAACAAAAATCTTCACAACTGGACAAATGAGCAGCATCACAATAAATAGATAAAAGATTAAAGTTGTCAAAGAATTCATGTTGCTTAGTTCTACAATCGATGCCAATGGAAGCAGCAGTCAGGACATTAGATGACGTGTAGCACTGGGAAAGTCAACCACGAAGGAACTGTTTTAAGTGCTGAGGAGCAAGGATGTCTCCTTGAGGACTAAGGTGTGCTTGACACAAGCCATGATATTTCCAATCACCCCGTATGCATGTGAGAGCTGAACAATGAATAAGGAATACCAAAGAAGTGCATGCTTCTGAGTTGTTGTGCTGGCAAAGAATGCTGAAAATACCATGGACTGCTAAAAGAACTAACAGATCTTTCCTGGAGGAAGTGCACCCAAAATGCTCCTTGGAAGAGAGAATGGCCAGACTTTGTCTCACCTATTTTGGTCATGTTGTCAGAAGAGACCATTCCTTGGAGAAGGATGTCATGCTTGGTAGGATGGAGGGTCGATGAAAGAGGGGGAGGCCTTCAATGAGATGGATTGACATGGTGGGTGCCATGATGGGCTCAAGTATAGCAAGGATCATGGAGCTGGCACAGGATAGGGCAGTGTTTCCTTTTGCTGTTCATGGGGTTGCTATGTGTCAGAAATGACTCAACGGCACCTAACAACAACAACAACAACAAGAATTATATGCGATGGCATGAGACAAAACAATATAAGACTCATTGGAATTCCAGAAAAAGAAGAGGTGAAAAAGACCACCGAGAAAATTGTGGAAGACCTGCTAACAGAAAACTTCCCCCATATCATGAAGGAAGAAAAAAATATTTGTCCAAGGAGGTCATAGAACCCCACACATGATAGATCCCAAAAGAAAAACACCAAGGCATATTATAATCAAACTTTGCAAAACCAAAGACAAAGGAAATATTTTGAGAGCTGCCTGGGAAAAATGAAATATTACTTATAATAATCAAACAGTTAGGCTGAGCTCCAATTACTCAGCAGAAACCATACAGGCAAGAAGGCAGTGGGACAGCATACATAAAACACTGGAAAAAAAAATTTCCAACCAAAAATCCTATATCCAGCCATATTATCCATCAAATATGAGGGTGAAATCTAGGCATTCTCAGATTAAAAGAAATTAAGGCCCTTTGTGAAAACCATTCCAACCCTACAAGAAATGCTTAAGGAAGTCCTTCCAATAGAGAACCTACAACAGAGATCAACAAAACCAGGATACATGTCATCAACACTAAAACCAAATCAGAAATAGAGACTCATAATAAGACCATAAAACATTATGTCTTAAAAACCAAGGAACTCAATCAGCACTCAAC
>NW_006923138.1:11571-13270 GCF_000298275.1 Orycteropus afer afer | reverse complement strand
TGGGAGAAAATATTTGCCTATGACATATCTGACAGAGGACTTATCTACAAAATATATAGAAAACTTCAACACCTCAACACCAAAAAGACAAAAAACCAATTCACAAATGGGTTAAAGACTTCACCAAAGAAGATATACAAGGAGCCATCAAGCACATGAGAAATTGGTCACAATCATTAATCATTGTTGTTTGTTTCTATGTGCCGTCAAGTCGGACCTGACTCATAGCGACCCCTTCTTGGGTTTCCAAGGCAGTATCATTACGGATGTAGATTGCCCCATCTTCCTTCTGAGAAGTGGCTGGTGGGTTTGAACCACCAGCCTTCTGGTTAGCAGTTAAGTGCCTTAGACACTATGCTACCAGAGCTCTCCATTAATCATTAGAGAAATGCAAGTCAAAACAACAATGAGATAGCATCTCATCCCAGCAATCATAGCAAACTTCAACAGATCAGATAGTAACAAATGATGGCAGGGTTGTGGAGAGATTGGAACTCTTGTGGACTGCTGGTGGGATTTTAAAATGGTACAACCATTGTGGCAAATGGTATCTAAATCCTTAGAAAAAGTGAAAATAGAAGTACCATTTGACCCAGCAATTCCATTACTAGGAATATATCCTAAAGAGGTGAGGGATAGCACATGAACAGACATATGCACACCTATGTTCATTGCAGCACAATTCACCATGGCAAAGAGATGGAAACAACCTAAATGTCCATCAACGGATGAGTGGATAACCAAATCATGGTATATCCACACAATGGAATACTATGCCACATTAAAGAACAATGAGGGATACGTGAATTATCTTGAAATGTGGATGAACCTGGAGGACATTATGCTGAGTGAAATAAGTCAATCACAGAAGGACAAGTATTGTATGAGCCCACTACTGTAAAAAGACAGAGAAGGGTTTGCTTGGGAAAGGGAACTTACCTAGTAGGTTACCAGGATGGGGAGGGAAGGGAAGGGATTCATTTCAGGCTAGTTGGGGCTTACATGCTGACATGGGGAGGGGGAGGGATATACGGGAAGGATATATGACCACCATAACATTGGGAAATGAGAGTATACCAAATTGTGCGCATAAGAGATAGAAGACGAATGCTAATACCAACCAACATGTCCACAATGTCACATTGCCATTAACACCAAACACAAGGCTATACAGATAAACACATAAACACCTGAGATGATCAGATAGGGGTCAGTGAACAGAGGTATACTTGAGACCAAGGATAGATTCAGCTGAAGCTAATCTTGCACAGACACCAGTGATACAAAATACCTGCAGTTCTTACAGAAACAATAGAAGACAGACACAGAGTAATCCCTCACAGACATCCCGACACTAGAGAAGAGAGATCCAATAGATCTACTACCTCAGGACCATAGTACCAGGGGACACCAGACTCAATTGGCATCATAAAATACATAAAAGTGTTGCTCCACATCCTACATTGGTGAGTAGTGACTGGGGTCTTAAAAGCTTTCAAGCAGGCACCTAACATGCAGCTAATGGTCTACTAGTGTCAGAAGTGAAGAAGAACGAAGAAAAAAAGGGGGGGCATTTAGAAGCAATCAGCCCTAGGACACGATGGCCCTCCAGATCAGAATAACTAAGATGGTGCCCAGCTATCAATGCCAATCACTCAGGAAAGGATCCACTCTGGAGATCCTGAGTAGAAACAACATA
>NW_006923138.1:10603-11471 GCF_000298275.1 Orycteropus afer afer | reverse complement strand
AGAAAGAAAATTGTGGAAGACCTGCTAACAGAAAATTTCCCCCATATCATGAAGCAAGAAAAGATATTTCTCCAACAAGCTCATAGAACCCAACTAAAGATAGATTCCAAGAGAAAAACATCGAGCCATATTATAATCAAACTATCCAAAACCAAAGACAAAGAAAAAATTTTGAAAGCTGCCCAGGACAAAAGAAATATTACTTAAAATAATAAAAAATAGTCCAATTACTCAGCAGAAACCATGCAGGCAGGGAGGAAATGGAACGGCATATATAAAACACTGAAGGAAAAGAACTTCCTACCAAGAATCCTATTTCCAGCCAAATTATCCATCAAATATGAGGGCAAAATCAAGGCAACCTCAGACAAACAGAAATTAAAGGATTTTGTGAAAACCAGACCAACCCTACAAGAAATGCTTAAGGAAGTACTTCCAATAGAGAACCCACAACAGAGATCGACAAAATCAGGATACGTGGCATCAACATTAAAACCAAATCAGAAAGAGAAACTCAAAATAAGAACATAAAACATTGTACACAAAAAACCAAGGAAGCCAATCTGCACACGACTAGAGCAACTAACCTATCCGAGGGAATAAAACTTCTAGGCACAAACTTCCAAATGGAGAGGAAAACAGGACAATGTCTTCACTGTACTCACTGTTCTAAAAGTGCAGAGACAATAGCATACTCCAAGATAACCACAGAGAAAATTAAAAATCCTCCTAAGCAAATCCAGAAGGAAAGAAACCATATGGATTTAATAAGCACAAAAGAACAATAAAGAAGAAAATGGAGAAAGCATTATCCAACAAACCGAACTCAGCACAGAAAAGTCTATGGACCTAGGAAATGCCAACATGA
>NW_006923138.1:8500-10503 GCF_000298275.1 Orycteropus afer afer | reverse complement strand
CCTATCAAGAGAAAGAAAGTGGCAGACTAGATAAGAAAAGAAGACCCATCAATATGCTGCCTACATGAGACCCAATTTAGACACAAAGATAAAAACAAACTTAGAGTTAACTGATGGAAAAAAATATACCAAGCCAACAGAAACCAGAAAAGAGCAGGAGTGACAATATTAATTTCTGATAAAATAGACATTAAGGTGAAAAACATGACAAGAGACAAAGGAGGTCATTATATGATGCTGAAAGAGTCAATTAACAAAGAAGATGTTACAATAATTAATATTTGTGCACTCAATTAAGGTGCATCAAAATATGTAAAGAAAATATTAACTGAACTAAAAGGGATAATAGACAACTCTACAGTAGTAGTAGGAGACTTTAACACACCACTTTCAAAGATGGACTGGTCACCTAGAAAAAAACTCATCAAAGATACAGAAGAGCTCAACAACACAATCAAGCTACTCGAACTCATATACATATACAGAGCATTCCACCCAACAAACGTGCAATTCACATTCTTCTCCAGTGCAAATGGATCCTTCTCCAGAATAGACAATATGTTAGGTCATAAAACAAGCCTCAATAAATTCAAAAGCATTGAAATACTACAAAGCATCTTCTCTGACCACAATGCTATAAAATTAGAAGTTAATAATAGGAAGAGTAAGGAAAAAACCTCAAACATAGGGAAGCTGGACAACTCAATGCTCAAAGAGCACTGGGTAATAGAACAGATAAAAACTGAAATAAAGAATTTCCTAGAAACAAATTAGAATGAAGATACATCATACCAAAACCTATGGGACACAGTGAAAGCAGTACTCAGAAGACATTATATAGCAATAAATGCATACATCAAAAAAGATGAAAAAAACAAAGTCAACACTAATGCATCAACTCCAACAACTAGAAATAGAACAACAAAAGAATCCTACAGTGTATAGAAGCAAGGAAATAACAAAGATCAGAACAGAAATAAATGAAACAGAAAACAAGAAAAACATAGAGAAAATCAACAAAACAAAAAGATGGTTCTTTGAAAAGATTAATAAAACATTGGCAGATCTAACAAAACATAAGAAAGAGAAGATCCAGATTGCAAGAATTGTAAATGAAAAGGGTGTCATCACAACAGAACCAACTGAAATAAAAATGATACTGACCAAATATCATGAAAAACTATACGCCAACAGAATTGAGAACCTAGAAGAGATCGACAAGTTTCTAGAAACACAAGACCTACCTAAACTATTCCACTCAGAGACAGAAAACTTGAACAGACCCATAACAAAAGAAGAAATTGAACAGGTCCTAAAATATCTTCTTCCCACAAAGAAAATCCTGGCCCTGATGGCTTCACTGGCGAATTTTACCAAATATTCATAGAAGAGTTGACACCTATGCTACTTAAACTATTCCAGCGCATAGAAAAAGATGAACTACTCCCAAACTCATTTTATGAAGCAAGCATAACACTAATACCAAAATCAGGGAAAGAAACCACTAAAAAGGAAAACTACAGACCAATATCTCTCATGAACATAGATGCAAAAATCTTTAACAAAATCCTAGCAACAACATATCAAAAAATTAATACACCCAGACCAAGTGGAATTCATACTAGGTTTACAAGGGTAGTTCAACATCAGAAAAAGTGTCAATATAATCCACCACATAAACATAACAAAACAACCTTATGATTATATCAATTAATTCAGAAAAGACATTTGATAAAATCCAACATCCATTTCTGTACAGAACTCTCAGCAAAATAGAGATAGAAGGGAAATTCCTCACCATAATAAAAGGCATATATGCAAAAACAATGGCCAACATCATTATTAATGAAGAAAGACTCAAGGCATTACCCTCATGAATGGGAAACAGACAGAGATGCCCTCTATCACCACTTCTATTTAACATTGTATTGGAAGTCCTGGCCAGGGAAATAAGGCAAGAAAGAGAAATAAAAGGCATACAAATTGGCAAAGAGGAAGTAAGA
>NW_006923138.1:4484-5314 GCF_000298275.1 Orycteropus afer afer | reverse complement strand
CTGTGGTCAATGACATGAGACAAAGTATATGTGAACTGCTGTATGGAAAGTGAATTTGCTCTGTAAACCTTCACCCAAATCACAATTTAAAAAAAGAAAATAACAAATGCTGGTGAGGTTGCAGAGAGATTGGAACTCTTGTGCACTGCTGGTGGGATTGTAAAATGGTACAAGCTTTGTGGCAAATAGTATGGCATTTCCTTAAAAAACTGAAATAGAAATACCATTTGACCCAGCAGTTCCATTACTAGGAAGTGATCCTAAAGAGCTGAAAGATAGCGCATAGATAGACATATATTCACCTATGTGCATCACAGCACAATTCACTATAGCAAAGAGATAGAAACAACCTAAATGCCCATCAATGGATGAGTGGATAATCAAATTATGGTATATGCATACAGTGGAATTCTATGCCACATTAAAGAACAATGAGGGATCCGTGAATCATCTCACAACGTAGATGAACCTGGAGGACATTATGCTGAATGAAATAAGTCAATCGCAGAAAGACAAATATTGTGTGAGTCCATTACTGTAAAAAGATGAAGAAGGGCTTGCTTGGGAAAGGGAACTCACTTAATAGGTTAACGGGATGCGGAGGGAAGGGGAGGGATTCATTTCAGACTAGATGGGGCCCACATGCTGACACAGGTGGGGGGAGAGATATACAGAAAGTATCTGTGATAACCATGATAACATTAGGAAATGGGAGTACACTGAATTGTGCACATAGAGATATTAATACAGATGCTAATACCAACCAATATGTCCACAATACTGCATTGCCATTAACAGCAAACACAAGGCTACAGATAAACACATAAACA
>NW_006923138.1:2939-3473 GCF_000298275.1 Orycteropus afer afer | reverse complement strand
TTGAATGTAAAACAAGCTCTCTCTCTCTTTTTTTTTAATCTTGTTCCACAGCCTACTTTGGTGAGTAGCAACTGGGGTCTTAAAAGTTTTCGAGCAGCCATCTAAGATGCAGCTAATGGTCTCCTTTAACCTGAAGCGAAGAAGAGTGAAGAAAATCGTGTGCATTTAGGAACAATTAGTCCAAGGATATGAAGAACCTGAAGACCAGAAAAACTAGATGGCACCTTGCTACCAATGCCAACCACTCGAGAAGGGATCAAAACTGGAGATCCTGAGTAAAGCTGGAGGAAAAATCATGGAATAAAATTCAAAAACACACCAATGAACAGAATTACTGGTTGGATGGAGTCTCATGGGACCCCCAAGTCTATGGCCCTGGCATACACTTCTGGCCTGGGGTAGGACTTACTTCCAAGGACTGGCTCTCAACCCAACAGTAGAAAGACATACAATTAGAACACCAAACCCAGGGTGATGCATAGATCTACTCTATGGAGATACATCCCTTGGAGCAATCGGCCATAGTGCACCAGA
>NW_006923138.1:1366-2510 GCF_000298275.1 Orycteropus afer afer | reverse complement strand
AAGAAAGCAAGAGGTTATTAAAAAGACAAGAAAAAAGGGTGTTTTGCAGATGTAATGGAAAAGACAATAGGAAGTAGTTAAAAATCCCTGGTAAAGAAAATTGATTGCATGGTCAAATATAAGGACTAGGAATAAGGAATTTGGCATTGATAATTCTAATTGGCTTGTCCTTTGTGATTTTAAATGCAAATCTATAAAATGTAAGAATAAAATCATGACGCAGAGCACAGGAAATAAAGTATTAAAAAACAAAGACAGAGAAGCCTTAAGAGGTCAGTTACTTCTCATTGTTAATCATGGGCTAAATGGTCTAATCCAAAGGCAGAGAGAGATAGAATGGATTTTTAATATGATCCAACTATATGCTGTTTACCAGAATTATACTTTAGGCCCAAAGACACAAATAATTTGAAAGTGAAAGGGTGGAAGAACATATTCCACAGAAATTATAACAAAAGGGAAGTTAGAGTGGAATCCGTATCACTCGAAGTAGATTTTAAGGTAAAATTTGTTAGAATAGCTAAAGATGGACATTATTTAGTGATAAAATGCACAATTAAGCAAGAAACTTAACAATCAAAAAAATATATAACAACCAACATCACTTTAATATCTAACACAAATACTGATAGAATCGAAGGGAGAAATGGATAGTATACAATGACAGGTGGAGACCTCAATACACAACTTTCAATATTGTACACTATAGTGTATGACACTATAAACCAACTAGACTTAACAGACATATAGAACATTCCATTCAAAACACCACAATATACATTCTGCCTCATTGCACATAGATTATTCTTTCTTTCTTTATTTTTTTAATTGTGATTTGGGTGAAAATTTACAGAGAAAATTCACTTTCCATGCAGCAGTTCACATACACTTTGTCCCATAACATTGACCACAATTTACCACAATGCAACAGCACCCCTCCCACTTCCTCCCGATAGTTACCTTTTCCCTGTGTCCATCCCTCCATGCACTCCTGCCCCCTGAGCATAAGCAGCCCTTCTTTCTCCCATGATTGTTCTCTCTAAAGGGCGTATCTACCTCAGGTAAATGTTCAACTCATATCCCTGTCTTTTGTTTGGCTGGAAACCACAGGTGTGGGTTCAATTCCAGACCTGAAGGGCAGCTA
>NW_006923138.1:0-985 GCF_000298275.1 Orycteropus afer afer | reverse complement strand
CTCTATCCAGGATCTCTTATTTAGATCCCCTTCCAAGTAGTTGACAGTTTTACCTGGGCACCTCTGGTCTCATAGACATATAGGCTGCAGATCGGATGGTGTATCAGTCATTAGGACTAAGTGTTTCTATGAATTTTTGGTTTTCCTCATTCTTCTTTGCTCTGTATGAGGAGAGAACCATCGTTGCATCTAGATGGCAGCTGGCAAGCTTTTAAGGTCCCAGTCACTACTCGCCAAAGTAGGAGGTGGAACAATATTTTGTGTAGTATTTTATGCCAATTGAGCTTGATGTCCCCTGCGACTATGGTCCCAAGACCACAGGTTCAACTACTTGTTCCCTCTGGGTAGCTGGCTATGACCAAGCAGTGATTACAACCTTGCCTCTTGTCAGCTCTACTATACATCTGGGAATCCAGATCATACACATAAACTTATAGGACCATTGTCTGCCAACCCTGTACATGTTCTTGGGTACACTCCCTGCTTCATAGACATACCTACTTGTTCAGCCTGTCCACCCATCTATCCACCAGTATACCCATGTTTGCCTTCACTGACAACACAGTACTCTATGTGCAAAAGGGTTCATCTTTGTTGTCTGTACCTCCCATGCACCTGTCTATGTTTTTATCTTCCTCAATGCCACCATATTGATCACTCACATTTGGTACACTGCTCTTCTCATCACCCAAATCAATACTTATCTCTACCTATCTAACAGTGTTCCCTCCCCTCCCCTCCCACTTCTGGTAACCAACAAGGAAAATTTCCTTCCATAGATAAACCTCTCCTTGAACTTTACTATAATGGACTAATATACTATTTGTCCTTTTGTAATCGACTTATTTCACTCAGCATAATGTCCTCCAAGTTCATCCATGTTATGCGGTGCTTTGCAGATTTTACATTATTCTTTACCATTGCATAGTATTCCATTGTGTGTATGTACCAAAGTTTGGTTATCCATTCCTCAGTTTGATGGACA
>NW_006923137.1:65655-67083 GCF_000298275.1 Orycteropus afer afer | reverse complement strand
CCATTTCTCGTGTCTTCTGTCCCATCTTCCTCACTCCCTCCCTCAGGGTCTCCGTTGATTGACCTGCGGGCCGGGTCAAACAACAACAATGATTATTGACCACAGGCAATTTCTCATGTGTTTTTTGGCTTCCTGTATATCTTCTTTGGTGAAGTGTCTGTTCAAGTCTTTTGCCCATTTGTGAATTGGGTTATTTGTCATTTTAGTGTTGAGGTATTGAAGTTTCTATAGATGTTGGCGATAAGTCCTGTATCAGTTATGTCATAGGCAAATATTTTCTCCCAATCTGTAGGTTTTATTGTAAAAAGTCTTTCGATGAGCATAAAAAATTAATTTTTAAAAGGTCCCAGTCATCTAGCTTCTCTTCTATCTCCTGCACATTCTGAGTTATGCTTGATAGTCTATTTATGCCATAAATTAGGGTTCCCAGTTTTGCCCCTATTTTATCTTTGATGAATTTTTTAGTTTTGGGCTTTACATTGAAATCTTAGATCCAGCTTGAGTTTCATTTTGTATATAGTGTGAGTTTGGGTCTTGTTTTATTTTTCTACAGGTGGATATCCAGCTTTGCCAGCACCATTTGTTAAAGAGGCTGTCTCTTCCTCATTTAATGGGTTTTGGGCCTTTGTCAAAGATCAGTTGTCCATAGATGCATGGGTCTATATCTGGACTGTCAATTCTGTTCCATTGGTCTTTCTGTCTATCATTGTACCAATACCATGCTGTTTTGACTGCTGTGGCTATATAGTACTTCTTAAGATCTGGGAGTGTGAGACCTCCCACTTTGTTTTTCTTCTTGAGAAGTGCTCTGCTTATTCAAGGTCTCTTTCTTTTCCTTATGAAATTAGTAATTAGTTTTTCCATGTCCTTAAAAAATTGTGTTGAAACCTGGATCAGAATTGTGTTAAATGTATAGATTGCTCTAGGTAGTATTGACATTTTCACAGTATTTAGTCTACCTATCCATGAACAAAGTAGGTTCTTTTTCCATTTATGTAGTACCCTTGTTGTCTCTTGTAGCAGTGTTTTATAGTTTTCTTTGTATAGGTTTTTTTGTGTCTCTGGTGAGGTTTATTCCTAGATATTTTATCCTTTTCGTAGCTATAGTAAATGGTATCATTTCCCTTATTTCTTTATCAGAGGGCTCTTTGTTGGTGTAGAGGAATCCAACTGATTTTTATATGTTGGCCTTGTATCCTGCCACTTTCTGGAACCTCTCTATTAGTTCCAATAGTTTTTTATTGAGTCCCTTGGGTTTTCTATGTACAGGATCATATTATCTGCAAATAGAGATAGTTTTAGTTCCTCTTTGCTGATTTGTATGCCTTTTATTTCTCTTTCTTGCCTTATTGCCCTGACCAGGACTTCCAATACAATGTTAAATAGAAGTGGTGATAGAGGGCATCCCTGTCTGGTTCCCATTCATAA
>NW_006923137.1:64699-65165 GCF_000298275.1 Orycteropus afer afer | reverse complement strand
TTCTGTTGTGATGACACCATTTTAGTTTACAGTTCTTATGATTTGGATCTTCTCTTTCTTTTCTTTTGTTAGATCTGCCAATGGTTTCTCAATTTTATTAATCTTTTTGAAGAACTAGCTCTTTGTTTTGTTGATTTTCTCTATGTTGTTTTTGTTTTGTTTTGTTTTCTGTTTCCTTTATTTCTGCTTTAATCTTTATCATTTCCTTCCTTCTAAATACTGTAGGATTCTTTTGTTGTTCTATTTGTTTGTTGGAGTTGATAAGTTAGAGTGTTGATTTTGTTTTTTTCCTCTTTTTTTGGATGTATGCATTTATTGCTATAAACCGTCCTCTGAGTATTGCTTTCACTGTGTCCCATAGATTTTCTTCTCATTTATTTCTAGGTATTTTTTTATTTCAGCTTTTACATGTTCTATTACCTGGTAGTTTTTGAGCAGTGAGTTGCTCAGCTTCCATATGTTTGAT
>NW_006923137.1:48601-63764 GCF_000298275.1 Orycteropus afer afer | reverse complement strand
GTCTGCCACTCTCTTTCTCTTGATAGGTGCATTTAGTCCATTCACATTGAGTATAATTAGTGATAGGTATGAATTGATTGCTGTCATTCTATAGTTTTTTTTTTTTTTTTTTTGTCATGTTATTGATGTTTCTTTGGTCTATATACTTTTCTGTGCTGAGTTTGGTTTGTTAACTAATACTTTCTCCCTTTTCTTCTTTATCATTGGTTTCATGCTTATTAAACCCATATGTTTGCCTTCCTGTTGGGTTTGCTTGGGAGATTGTTACTTCTATCTGTGGTTACCTTGGAATATATTCTTGTCTCTATATTTTTAAAACAATGTGTACTGTGAAGACATTGTCCTGTTTTCCTCTCCATTTGGAAGCTTGTGCCTAGAAGTTTTATTCCCTCTGATAAGTTAGTTGCTGTTGTTGTGTGCTGATTGGTTTTCTTGGTTTTTAGAGTACAATGTTCTATGGTCCTGTTTTGAGTTTCTATTTCTGATTTGGTTTTAGTGTTGATTTTGTTGATCTCTGTTGTGAGTTCTCTATTGGAAGAACTTCCTGAACCATTTCTTATAGAGTTAGTCTGGTTTTTACAAGATCCCTTAATTCTGTTTGTCTGAGAATGCCTTGATTTTGCCCTCATATTTGATGGATAATTTGGCTGGGTATAGGATTCTTGGTTGGAAGTTCTTTCCTTCAGTGTTTTATATATGCCATCTCATTGTCTTCTTGCCTGCATGGTTTCTGCTGAGTAATTGGAGTTCAACCTAACTGTTTGATTATTGTAATATTTCTTTTGTCCTGGGCAGCTCTCAAAATTGTTTCTTTGGAAAGTTTGATTATAATATGCCTCAGTGTTTTTCTCTCGGGATCTGTCTTGTGGGGGTTCTATGAGCTTCTTGCACAGGTATCTTTTCTTCTTTCATGATATAGGGGAAGTTTTCTGTTAGCAGGTCTTCCACAATTTTCTCAATGGTTTTTTTCACCTCTTCTTGTTCTGGAATTCCAATGAGTCTTATGTGGTTTCTTTTCATGTCATCCCATTTAATTCTTAGGTTCTCTTCATATCTCTTAAATCTTTGTTCTGATTTTTCTTCATACAGGCTGGTGACCAGGGATTTGTCATCTAGTTGGGTTATACAGTTTTTAGCCAGCTCTAACCTACTCTTTTGTGCTTCTACTGTGTTGTGTAATTCTGTAATTTTGGTATTCATCTTCTGGATTTCTAACTGCTGTTTTTGTATGAGTTCTGATTGTGCATTAACATTATTTGGTTCTTGAATTATTTTCTTGAGTTCTTCCAGGGAACTGTCTGTTCTCCTTGTTTCTGTTTGGGGTTTCCTTATGTTCTTGTAAGGCTCTATAAACATATCTTCTAAATTCCTTCTCAGATAATTCTATTGCCTCCTCTTCCTCCATGTTTAATGAGACCATTGTTTGTAGTTTTGTTTCTAATGCCTTTCCCTATTTTTTTTTTTTTGTTTGTTTGTTTGTTTGATTTGAGGTTGCCCATTGTTTCCTAGACATTTTGAGGTTGTATTCAACTGTTGGTTATGTATTGACTCGCTTTGTCTTGGTTTCATGGTTTAATATTTTGATAAGGTGATGCTGGTGTATTTTATTTTTTTTTAGTTATTAATTCAGGATGTTGAGTTGCTCTGCAGTTTTCTTTGTGATGGTGGAATCACTGTGTGGAATGTGGATATGGGTTTCTGTTTGTCATAAAGAAGCTTTAGAGTTCGAACTGGGAGGTTTCATGTTGGCCAAATTTGGTTTCTTCTATTGGATGAGTGAAGTTAGTGGCCGAGAAGGTGGGAGCAGAAGAAGGAAAGCTCACTGTTGCTAGGGGCATTTTCTAGGGCTTTGAGCAGGCTGCTACTGATGATGTCGTACTGCTATTTGCAGGCCTGCAGCTCAATTTCAGCAAAGACTCCAGTTGTTAAGGGGTTTACATTTTCCACCAGGCTCATACACACATGAAAACCCCACTCCTGAGGATCCTTGGTACCAAAAAGCCGATCCAAGACAACTTCCCAGCTCCGTGATCCACCATGGGGGTCTCTCTCTCTCTAGACCTACCTGCCTGCAGCACCAACACAACCTGCCCAGACCACAAACCGCCTCAGGAGTTCCTCTGTGGATCTGCCCACCCATGGCACCAAAGATCCACTCGATTTGAGCAATACTGGAGTTGGGAGAGTGCCTGCTAGTAATCTCTGATTCCATTATTACTAATAAAGTAAAGACAGGCCTCTCACTGCCACTAAGCTGACCCAAGTCTATTCAGTGACCTGCTGCGGGGCCATCTCCCTAGACCCACCCTCCTGCAACACCAATGGACTCTCTGCTTGGGTTTTAGCAGCACTGGACATGCCCATTTGCACCTAGCTGACCCAAGTTACCAATAAAATCAGATGCTGAAGGTAGATCCTTGGTGATCACTGGTATGCTGGTGTGGTGTGTCTTCTTCCTTAACCCAGGGAGGTCTCAGATGGCCATTCTTGCCTGCTGGTTGCTCGCCCAGGGAAGTCTCCAATGGCCTTTCTCAGCTGCATTTCAGTGCTCCACAGGATAGATCTTCTGCTCTTGGTTTTTTTTTTTTTTTTCTTTTTTCCCTGTACCTTTCTCCTTTCTAGTTCTACTCCTCTGAGTTTGGTACACTCTGACTCAGTGAGTTGTTCAGAGCACGAGAATCCCTAATTCAAACTGCTGTACCTAGTTTTTCAAGCACTAAGATGCTAGAGGAGAATAGCATGATGATTACTGATGAGACTATTTTAAATCTGCTTTTACACTTAATTTGTATATGAGAAGTATGGGTCTTACGCTGTTTTACCATAATTTACCCTTAAGTTGTTTTTTGTTTGTGAAGACATGAGTGGTGAGGAATGTAGTTCACAGAAATAAACTGTTGAAAATTAAAGATGTGTTCTTAGAGCACTGTCACACAGTATTTCCTAAATTCCATGCTAAAAATCATAGTGATTTTTATGAAGAATTATTTTTATTTTGTGTCTCTCTCTCTCATTGCCATCAGGTCAGATCAGACTCATAGCGACCCCTCCTTGGTTTTCCAAGGTATCGGTATGGAAATAGACTGCCCAAACTTCCTTCTGAGGAGTAGCTGGTGGCTAGATGATAATTCATTAATCCTTTTCTCTATATTGGGAGCTCTTATGGTATAGTGCCTAAGGTATTTGACTGCTAACCAGAAGCTGGAGTGCAAACTCACCATCCATTCCTTGGAAGGAAGATTGGGCAATCTACTTCTGCAGTGATATCACCTGGGAAACCCAGGGGATCACTATGAGTTGGATCCATCTCCATGACAGTGAGGTGTTTTTTGTTTTTTTTTTTGTTTGTTTGTTTGTTTGTTTGTTTCTCTATATTGTTGAAAGCAAAAAATAGGAACTCATATGAGATGATAAAAAGGACTGGATTAATAATAAGAGTTACTTGAATCAGAGTTATCATAGAGTATCATGTTTTCCTAACAATTCTAAGGATATACGAAACAAAGAAATGTCTCTAACCTCTGGAGCAGTTAGCTCCTCAAATTCTTTCTCCATCAGACACTTTCTAGACCACATGATAAACAATATTTGAACCATCTAATGAAGAGTCTGAATTTCTCCTACAAAGTTTTGAAAACAATCTCAGTAGTTGTATATCTAGGAGGACTTTGAATACAAATATCAGATTAGAATTAATGCTCTCTTTGCTGGAATAATGAATAATAATGGATAACTAGTATGACTGGAAAGACATATAAATTTATCAAGCTAAAAGATACATATACATAAAATATAACACCAAATTTCCCACAAATTGCTAAATAATTTCCAAATATTTATGCATAGAATGAATTACAGTTATGCCCTTAAGGGAATATGCCTAAAATAAAGACAGACATAAAACTATAACTTTTTTGGGTTTTTTTTGGTACCTTGTTTATAAAAGGCTACTCACCACTACATGCTGTGTGCTCTGTGATGTTTTCCTGTCTCCCCAAAGTTACAAACATTTGAATACTGAGTTTAAACATTATCCAGCAAAAGATTTTCAAATAAAAAGTATCTGACTAGATAATGCATGACTAGTGATAAATATTTTAATCCATACCTCTCTATTAGTTCCTTAGCAGAGAACAGAACTCTGAGGAAGTTCTGAACTAAGTTTGGCTATTTACCAAGTAGTGAGGAAAGGTAGATACCTATGAAGAAAAGGGCCGAAGAGTGAGGGAAAATGCCTGAAATTAAGGTACATGTTCTAAATTACAAATTTATTCTATTTTCCATATTTTCCTTAAGAGACTAAAACTGCTTAAGACTTTAACTTAACAGAAACCTCTTTTTTTGTCATTAAAAAGAATTAAATCTTGTTGTTGTTGCTACATGCCATCACACTGGTTCTGATTCTTGTGACCCTATGTACAACAAAACAAAACATTGCCTAGACCTGCACCATCCTCACAATCATTGCTATTGTTGAGCTCATTATTCCAGCCACTGTATTAATCCATCTCATTGAGAGTCTTCTTATTTTTTGCTCATCCTCTGCTTTACCAAGTGTGATATCCTTCTGCAGGGACTGGTCCCTTCTGACAACATGACAAAATTATAGGAGATAAGTCTGGCCATTCTTGCTTCTAAGGAATATTCTAGCTATACTTCTTCCAAAACAGATCTGTTCACTGTTCTGGCAGTTCATGGTATTTTCAATATTCTCCACCAACACCACAATTCAAATAAGTCAATTCTTCTTCAGTCTTCCAAATTCATTGTCCAGCTTTCACATGCATATGAGGATACTGAAAATGCTATGGCTTAAGTCAGGAACATCTTAGTAGTCAGTCACATCTTTGCTCTTTAACATTTTAAAGGGGTCTTTTGCAGCAGATTTGCCCAGTGCAACATGTTTTTTTTTTTTTTTAAATTTCTTGACTGTTGTTTTCATGGACATTGAATGTAGATCCAAGAAAATGAAACCCTTGAAATTTTCAATGTTTTCTCTATTTATCATGATGTTGATTATTGGTGGGAGTTCTGGTGGTATAGTGTCTAAAGCATTGACTATTGGTCCAGTGATGAGGATTTTTGTTTTATTTATGCTAAGGTGTAATCCATACCAAAGACATAGTCTCTGATCTTCATCAGTAAGTGATTCAAGTGTTCTTGGCTTTCAGAGAGCAGATTGTGTCATCTTTAATTTGTCTTTTTCCAGATCTTATGCTGCATTCTTATTCATACAGTCCAGCTTCTCAGGTTATTTGCTCAGCATACAGACTGAATAAGTATGGTGAATACAACCCTGATATACATATTTCCTTATTCTAACCCATGCAGTATTCCCTTGTTCTGTTTGAACAACTGTCTCTTGGTCTACATACAGGTGTTCTGGTATATTCTGCTCTGATAAGAATATACCACAAACAGGATAGCTTAAACAAGCAAGAGTTTATTTTCTTACAGTTTGGATGCTTTGAGTCCAAGTTCAAAATACCAGGCTCTAGGGGCTGAGGGAAAACCCTTCAAACTTGGGGTTCAGCTTTGCCTCCTGCTCCTGGCCCACTGGAGCTATTGGCTTTTCTTCACCCAGACATCTGCTAGCTGCTGAAACTGACAAGCCCAAGGTTGACAAATAAAAAGGCACAGTCCCAATATTACCAAACCACACAGCAGGCCATTAATTCAAGTCCATTAAAAATCCCAAGATTAGCAGAGCATGTCAAGCTGCTGAACAATGTCTCAGCTACATGTAGGGTTCAAGCGTGCCATCAGCTAGAGAGCATTTGAAAAGTTGTTACTTATATATGGGAAACAGACCACATCCCTAAAGCAGCTACTCAGCTACTTGTGGCAGATCCCACCATGAAGTTGATTGCCAGTCTCATCATGGGGAATAACAACCACCAGCTGCCCAGCCACTCAACCAGGCCCAACCAAGTTGACACACAAACTTAACCACCACAATTGGTTTCACATGAACAAAATTAAGTTTTCTAGAATTACCATCCTTCACAAAATTATGCATAATTTGGGATGATTCTCACAGTCAAATCTTTTCCCATAGTCAATAAAACCATAGTAAACATCTTTGGGTATATTCTGCTTTCAGCCAAGATCCATCTGACATCAATAATGATATCTCTTTTTCCATGTCCTCTTCTGATCCAGCTTGAATTTCTCTCACTTCCCTGTCAATATAGTGCTGATGCCATTTTTTAATTATCTTCAGGAAAATTTTACTTGCATGTTACATGGTTCAATTATTTCTGCATTCTGTTGGATCACCTTTCTTTGGAATGGGCACAAATACAGATTTCTTCCAGTTGTTTGGCCAGGTAGTTTTCTTCCAAATTTCTTGGCATAAATGAGTGAGCATTTCCAGCTCTGCATCCATTTGTTGAAACATCTTCATGGGAAATCCATTGATTCCTGGAGCCTTGTTTATTGTCAAAGCCTTCAGTGTAGCTGGGACTTCTTCCTTCAATTTCATCAGTTCTTGATCATATGCTACCTCCTGAAGTGGTTGAATGTTGACCAATTCTTTTTGGTACAGTGACTGTGTATGTCTTTTATCATCTTTTGATGCTTCCAGCATCATTTAAAATTTTGCTCATAGAATTATTTGATATTGCAACTTAAGACTTGAGTTTTTTCTTCAGTTTGTTCAGCTTGAGAAAGGCCAGCTTGTTATTCCCTGTTGGTTTTCTAACTCCAGGCGTTTGCAATTTTACTTTCTCTTCTTGGGCAGCCCTTTGAAATCTTCTGTTCGGCCCTTTTATTCATCATTTCTTTCATTTGATTTTTCTGCTCGCCATTCAAGAGCAAGTTTCAGAGTCCCTTCTGACATCCTTTGTTTAATTTTTTTTTTTCTGTCACTGTAATGACCTTTTACTTTATTAGTATGTGATATCTTTGATGTCATCCCACAACTTCTCTGGTCTTAAATCACTGATGTTCAGTCTGTCAAATCTATTCTTCAAATGTTGTCTAAATTCAGGCAGGATATACTCAAACTTGTATTTCATAGACTTCTTTTAACTTTAGCTTAAATTTCCACATGAGCAACTGAGGGTTTGTTCCACAGTTACCTCCTGGCTTTGCTTTGAGTAATGAAATTGAGCTTCTCCATTGTCTCTTTCCACAGATGTAGTCAATCTGATTCCTTTGTATCCCATCTGGCAAGGTCCAGGTGTACAGTTGCTGTTTATGTTGTTGAAAAATGGCATTTGTAATGAACAAACCATTGATTACACAAAGTTCTATCATGTGGTCTCTCATTTCTATCACCAAGGTCCTATTTTCCAATTACCGAAGTATTATCTTTCTTTCCAACTTTCACAGCAATCTGTCTTGAGTGCATATTTAGACCATTTCAGACTGCAGAAGTTGATAAAAAATTTTTAACTTCTTCATCTTTGGCTTTAGTGTTTGGTGTGTAAATGTGAATAATAGTAGGATTAACTGGTCTTGTTTGTAGGCCTGTGGATATTATCCTACTACTGACAGAATTACACTTCAGTATAGATCTTGAAATGTTCTTTTTGACAATGAATGCTACATCATTCCTCTTGACCACATGCCTGTTAGTTTGTTGTACTATGGTGGCTTGCATGTTGTTGTGATGCTTGAAGCTCTGCCACTGGTATTTCAAATAAAGGTCACCCATGGTGGACATATTTCAGTGGGGCTTCCAGACTAAGACAGACTAGGAAGAAAGACATAGCAATCCACTTTGAAAAAATGGCCACTGAAAACCTTATGAAATAAGCAGTGAAAGATGTCTGATATAGTGCCAAGAAACCATATGACTAGCAGTAAAATATTTCCTGATTTATTGCGGAAGATGAGCCTCTCAAGTAAGAAGACACTGAAAATACAACTGGGGAAGAGCTGCATCCTCAAAGTAATGACCTTACTGATGTGGATGGAGTAAAGCTTTCTTGACCTTCATTTGCTTATGTGGCACAACTCAAGAGAAGCTGCAAACATTCATTAATAATCAGAAAATGGAATGTATGAAATATGAATCTAGGAAAATTGGAAGTCATCAAAAAATGAAATAGAACACATAGAGATCAATATTCTTGGTGTTAATGAGTTACAGTATACTGATGTTGGCCATTTTAAATCAGACAATCATGTGGTCCACTAGATAATAATATGCTGGGAACAAAAAAATGAAGAGATGTGGTGTTGTATTCATCCTCAAAAAGAACATTTCAAGTTAAATCTTGGGAATCATAACCTTCATGTCTGATATCACACAACATAAAAGTGCAAGTGATGAAACATTTTATTCTAACCCAATGTTCAGTTAAACAGGTGACAGAAATATGCAAAACTCCTATATATTCCATAAAATATTGCTGTTTTTGTTGTTGTTATGTGCCATTGAGTTGGGCCTGACTCATGGCGACCCATCCTTGGGTTTCCAAGGTGGTATCACTATGGTAGTAGATCACCCTACCTTCTTTCTGAGGAGTGGCTGGTGGGTTTGAACTGCAAGCCTTCTGGTTAGCAGTCAAGTGCCTTAGGCACTATGCTACCAGGGCTCTTAAAATATTGCTAGATACTGATACATTTTACTTGTGATTAGGATGACTTAATACTTACTCTATCAATTGCAAACTGTTTTTTGCAATTCTGCATCTCTCCCAAAAACAGCCTGTATTTTTGAATCTTAAAAATAAGTACCACACATTTTTTTTACCTCATGATATAAAGATTAGGCTAAGACTAAAATATGTTTTCTGGTACCTGTAATTTGAAAAATGATTACATATTAAATCAGATGATCCAGATTATTGCCTTCTGTAAATAAATTTTACACTGTATCCTACAAAAAGTAAATTAAAAATTAACTAATAAAGGCAATTTACCACTTTTCTATGCTACTACTCATTGTTTTATTTCAGATAAAACTTCAAAATAGAAAATTTGCTTTCCACAGTTCTAAAAGCTGTTTTGCTATCAATTCAAAACCATGTATTGAAAGGGTTCTGGTTTCTGCTCTCTTCAGATTAATCCTACAATCTTTAGCAGCCATCAAATACATAGTATTAGCATAAAACCATAACTTCACTTTTGACTTTTGCCAATATTAAGATCATGCTGCCATCTGATTCATAGGTAGGTTTACAGAAATCTGTCCTGTCAAATATACTTTAAACTCTAAAAAGTTACCTACCAGTCAGCTTTTTATTAACTCTCATGTTGTGTGTATTCAGACACATGGACATGTGGTCAAAATAGGTAATGCTTAATCATCCAGCATCAGTGGAGATTTAAATATAATTCATGTAGAATTTGCAACCATTCAGAAATTGGCTTTAGGAATAAAACATGTGTGGTTATGTTTCTGTGTCCACTTAGCTAGGCCTGGTTGAGTGACTGGTCAGCTGGTGGTAGTTATTCCCCATGATGAGACTGGCAATCAACTCCATGGTGGGATCTACCACAAGCAGCTGAGTAGCTGCTTTGGGTATGTGGTCTGCTTCCCATATATAAGAAGCAGCTTTGGCAATGGTCTCTAGCTTATGGCATGCTTGGACCCTGCATGTAGCTTTGTCATTGTTCAGCAGCCTGCCATGCTCTGCCAACCCTGGGACTTGAATTAATGGCCTGCCATGTGGTTTGGTAACATTGGGACTGTGCCTTTTTACTTGTCAACCTTGGGCTTGGCAGCCTCAGCAACCAACAGGTGTCTGAGTGAAGAAAAGCCTCTAGCTTTGGTAGGCCGGGAGCTGGAGACAGAGCTGAAGCCCAAGGCTGAGGGGCTTTCACCCTGCCCCTAGAGCCTGGCACTTTGAACTTGGACTTAAAGCCTTCAAATTATAAGAATAAACTCCCGTTTGTTAAGGCCAGCCCATTTGTGGTATATTCTTGTCAGAGCGGCCCTAGGTAACCAGAACAAAACATAATCCCAAAAAGAAAAGAATAGCATAGTCAGGGTAAGAATGAAAGCATCAGTGCATTTTTACAGATGAAAAGTTGATGATATAGAAAGGAACCTGAGTGCAATTTATTTGATAATTAAAATAGATCTATAAACATTTATTCTGCGCTCATAATAAAAAAAGGTGGAAAATTATTCAGGAAGGGCATTCTGTTTTATTTCCTTTTACATTTGTACTCCAATAACAACAAAAGTAAAATAATAACTGACACTTTTGAATAACAATTTTTATTGTTACTAAATACACTGTGAATAATGGCATTAAATTTTATAGAGATTCTCATTTTATAAACATTAGTATTTTTTAGTTTTTTCTATTGTATTTTTTAAAATTGTTTTATTTTGGTGAAAAAAATACAGAGACACCATTTCAACAATATCTTCAAGTATAATTCAGTGACATTGATTATATTCAAGTTGTGCTACCATTTTCACTATTGTTTTCCAACTTTTTCCACCACCATTATCTTAAACTCACTGCCCTCTCAACTTCCCATCTAACCTTTCAAGTGTTTTTTTCCCCTCCAGTTGCTGTTGTCAATTTAATCTCACATAGATAATTCTTTAAGATTCTTTTAAAGAATTATATATGTACAACATTACTATTTTAGTAAGTTAGGAAGGTAGATCACATACTGAGGAGATTACTTGATTGAAGCTTTACTGATTCTCCCCCATCATCTGATAAGATAAATAAGAATATATAAAGTGATTAATTCATTTGTTAACTTGATAATAAGTATTCATTGACCATCAATCACTTTTCTAGATCCTGAAATACATTAGAGAACAAAATGAAAAAGGTCACATCACATGGTACTTATATTCCACTGGACAAGAGAGATATAATAAACAGATAAAAAAAATAAAAATACAATGAAATTTGAAATCATGGAAAGTATTATAAAGAAAGCAAGGACAAGAGAAAGAAAGAACTGCAATTTTTACAGTATGCACAAGAAAGACATCTTTGGAGATGATGACATTTGAACAGAGATCAATAGATGTGATAATACAATTTAGGCTACTATTTGGGAAGACTTCAAAAAATAAAAATAAAAACAAGGACCTATAAATGGTGTCTGTCCTGTAGCACACACCCTAGCTCCCTCTAGCACCTTAGTGACTGAAAAACTAGGCGCAAAAGTTTGTAATAGGGATTCTGGTGCTCTGAACATCTCATTAAGTCAGAGTACACCAAACTCAGAGGAGTAGGATTAGAAAGGAGAAAGGGCCATTGCAATTACCTGGAGGGAAAAAAAAAAAAAAGGTGAACCTGCCCTGTGGAGCACCCACTGGCAGGCAATACAGGGCATTGGAGGGCTCTCTGGGTCAGTGGAGAGAATGCACCACACTGGGGAACCTGCAGCCACTCCACAGACCTACCCTCAGCACCTGCCTTTATCAGTAAACTTGGGACCGCTGGGCGGGAACAGAGACCCATCTGGCTCTGAGTGCCACTGAAGTGAGAGCAGAGAGGAGAGTAATGCCGTAAGTGGGTGGGCCCCGAGATGAATACCTGTCATAGATCAGGGCAGTTATCCCAGGTCAGCTTTTTGGCATAGAGGGGCCTGGAGAGTGGGGTTTTTGAGGCTTCCTGAACCTGGCTGAAAGTGACAGCTCCCTAACAATTAGAGTCTTTGCTGAACTTCAGCTGCAAGCCTGTGAGTAACAGTATAACATCATCATTAGCAGCCCGCTCAAAGCCCTAGAAAAAGCTCCTAGCACCTCAGAGCTTTTTTTTTTTTTTCTTCTCTCTTTTCTTACTCCTTTCCCCACCTCTCCCCTGCTTCATACAATAGAAACAAACACATTAAGCCACCATAACACCTGCCAGCTCGAATCCTAAACTCTCTTTACCACAAAAAGACACCTGCATTCATATTCCACACAGTGATTCCATTATCACAAAGAAAACCACAGAGCAAGCCAGCACACCTAAATTAATAACCAAAAAAAAAAAAAAAACCACCAGCTCCACCTTTTCAAAATATTAAATCATAAAGCCTAGAAAAAAAAAATTAATATGTAACTAACAGTTAAAGAAAACTTCAAAATGTCTAGGAAACAACAGGCAACCTCAAATCAAAGAGAAAAACAGGATAAGACAATAGAAGTAAAATCCCAAACAAAAGTTTCATTAAACATGGAGAAAGAGGAGGCGATAGAATTATCCAAGAAGGAATTCAGAAGGTATGTTTATAGAACTCTAAAAGAGCTTAAGGAAACCCCAAACAGAACCAAGGAGAACACAGGAAGTACCCTGGAAGAACTAGGAAAAACCATTCAAGAACTAAATAAAAAGAATAATATGTAATCATAACTCACAAAAAAACAGCAGTTAGAAATCCAGAAGATGAATACCAAAATTACAAAATTGTACAACAACACAGTGGGAGAACAAAAGAATAGGCTAGAACTGGCTGAAGAACCCATTTCTCAACTAGAAGACAAATCCTTAGATACCAGCCTGTATGAAAAAAAAAGAAAAAATCAGAACAAAGATTTAAGAGAAATGAAGAAAACCTAAATATTATATGGGACAACATGAAAAGAAACAACATATGCCTTATTGGAATTCCAGAACAAGAAGAGGTGAATAAAAAACACTGAACTTCCCCTATATCATGAAGGAAGAAAAGATATTTGTCCAAGAAGCTCAAAGAAACCCATACAGGATAGATCCCAAGAGAAAAACACCAAGGCAGATAATAATCAAACTCTCCAAAACCAAAGACAAAGAACGAATCTTGCAAGCTGCCTGGGACAAAAGAAATATTTTATAATAATCAAACTGTTAGGCTGAGCTCTGATTACTCAGCAGAAGCCATGCAGGCAATAAGGCAATGGGACTGCATATATAAAACACTGAAGGAAAAGAACTTCCAACCAAGAATCCTGTATCCAGCCAAATTGTCTATTAAATATGAGGGTGAAATCAAGGTATTCTCAGACAAACAGAAATTAAGGGATTTTGTGAAAAATAGACTAACACTACAAGATATGCTTAAGGAAATCCTCTCAATAGAGAACCCACAACAGAGAACAACAAAATCAGGACACATGACATCAACACTAAATCCAAATCATAAATAGACAACCAAAATAAGACCATAAAACACTGTATACTAAATAACAAGGAAGTCAGTCTGCACATGACAACAGCAACTAACCAAATAGAGAGAATAATTCTAGGTACAAACTTCCAAATGAAGAGAAAAACAGGACAATGTCCTTATAGAACAGACTGTTCCAAAAATATGGAGATAAGAATTCACTTCAAGGTGCCACAAAGAAAATTTACAATCCCTCTAGCAAATCCAGAAGGAAGGAAAACATATGAGTTTAGTAAGCACAAAACCAACAATAAAAAAGAAAAGTGAGAAAACTCTTGACAACAAAAAGAACTCAGCACAGTAAAGTATATGCACCAAGGAAACTCCAACAACATGCCAAAAATTAAAAAAATAGAATGACAGCAACCAATTCATACCTGTCACTAATTATGTTCAATGTGAACAGACTAAATGCACCAATCAAGAGAAAGAGAGTGGCAAACTGGATAAGAAAGAAGACCCAGGGATATGCTGCCTATAAGAGACCCACCTTAGACACAGAGATAAAAACAAATTAAGAGTGAAGGGGTGGAAAAAATATACCAAAACAGTAAGCAAAAGGGAGCAGGAGTGGCAATATTAATTTCTGATAAAATAGACTGTAAGGTGAAAAACAACATAATAGACAAAGAAGGACACTATATGATGCTGCAAGGGTCAATTGACAAAGAAAACATTATGATAATAAATATCTATGCACCCAGTGAAAGTAACTCAAAATACATGTAGAAAATATTAACTGAATTGAAAGGCACAATAGACAACTCTACAATAGTAGTAGGATACTTTAACACACAACCTTGAAGGAGGGACAGATCAACTAGAAAAAAACTCAGCAAAGATACAGAAGAACTCAACAACACAATCAACCACTCGATCTAACAGACATACACAGCATTCCACCCAACAAAAGCACAATTCACATTCTTCTCCAGTGCACAAGAATCCTTCTCCAGAATAGATCATATGTTAGGACATAAAACAAGCCTCAAAAAATTTAAAAAAAAAATTCATTGGATTACTACAAAGCATCTTCTCGGAACACAATGCTATAAAATTAGAAATTCATAATAGGAAGACCAAGGAAAAAACATAAAATGTGGAAGTTGAACAATACACTGCTCAAAAACCATTGGATAATAGAAGAAATAAAAAAGTGAGATAAAAAGATCCTAGAAACAAATGAGAATGAAGATACATCATACCAAAATCTATAGGGCACAGTGAAAGCAGTACTCAGAGGTCAATTTATAGCAATAAATGCATACATCAAAAAAGAGGAAAGGAACAAAACCAACACTCTAGCTCAACAACTCCAACAATTAGAAAAAGAACAACAAAAGAATCCTACACTATCTAGAAGTAGGGAAATAATAAAGATCAGAGCAGAAATAAATTAAACAGAAAACAAGCAATAGAGCAAGTCAGCAAAACAAAACATTGGTTCTTCTAAAAGATTAACATAATTGACAAACCATTGGCAAATCTAACAAAAGAAAAGAAAGATGCAAATTACAAGAATAGTAATCAAAAAGGGTGCCATCACAACAAAACCAACTGAAATAAAAAAGATAGTGACAGAATATTATGAAAAAATGTACTCCAACAGATTTGAGAACCTAGAAGAGATGGACAAGTTTCTAGAATCACCAGACCTACCTATATTATCCCACTCAGAGATAGAATACTTGAACAGACCCATAACCAAGGAAGAAATTAAACAGAACATAAAACAATTCCCCAAAAGGAAAAGTCCTGATTGATGGCTTCACTGGAGAATTTTAACAAATATTCAGAGTTGACCTATGCTATGTTATCCTATCACTGACAGCAGGAGAAAGGGGATTAAAAGCCAGGAAGCCAGAGAAAAGAGCAGTCAGCCAAAGGGATTAGGTAAGGAGAGGAAACTCAGGCCCGCCCAAATCAGCAGGACCAGAAAGCAGGAGAAAGGGGATAAAAGCCCAGATCCCGGACAGAGGAGCAGTCAGTCCCAGGAACAACTCAGGGACGCACAAAACAGCAGGCAGAAGAGCAGGAGAAAGGGGATTAAAAGCCAGGAAGCCAGACAGAGGTACAGTCAGCCACAGGGACCCAGTTG
>NW_006923137.1:19680-21095 GCF_000298275.1 Orycteropus afer afer | reverse complement strand
TAAAACAGACAAAAAGAAACAAAGCAAAAAAAAAAAAAAAAACAGAAAAAGAAAAATTGGCGCAGGAAGGGGCAGGGCACCCAGTCTTAGTCCAAGCACACAGACTGGGATGAGATTCCTGCAGGCCTAGAAGGTGGGTGAGAGTGAGGAATGGCCACACCCCCATTCACCAAGAAGGTGTGGGATATAAGAGTAACAAGGGGAATGTCGCACCTTTCCATTCATCTGCATCTGGAATGTCCTTGTGGTTCCTGGTGAGTGGAGTCTGTTCTTAAGTCCCTGGAATCTGGGAGAATGCTGTCACTTTAAATATCCAAAATGGTCAAGCTGCTTGTTAACAGTCAAAATGGTGGTGCCCTCAGGACAGGCAAAAGTCCATAGCTCAGCCAGCCTTCCTTTTCGCTGCTTCCCCTTTTATTCACCACCCACCAGAACAGTCCTACGTGTAGTCCCTGGCTAACAGGGCTGATTTTTAGGTTAATTTTTAGGTCCTACAACCACTTGTCAATATCCAAGTTGTCTGTGCCATCAGGGTCTGCCAGACTGTAGCTACATATGTCTCCTTTTTGGGTGTTTTCATGCAAATTCTTCTGCTAGTTGGAGTTTAGTCAACTTCTATATCCTTCCCTTCAAAGCTCAGGGGTCAAGGATTATCCTCTGTATATGTGTTAATTAGTTCCCCTTTTCTTTGTTGAAGAGGGTCTGTGCAGTCTTTCTGCCTATTCCACTACATTACAGGAACTCTCTTCCTCCTCCCTTTTCACCTCTTGCTCTATATTATCATTGAGATCTAATTTATAAGGTTGGGAATTTGAGTGGGAGGAGGCAATTGGTTTAACTTTAACTCATGGCATAATGGTTTTTTATACATGTGACAGTTTGACTGGAAATAATGGTTCTAATGAAATTCAATAATCCTGTCTAGAAAAATAATAAACAGTACCACATTTTATGCAAATAATGCATGCATTACATGTTTTTACATAGCAAACAACCCCCACACTTAATTTTCATAGAGCAAAATACCAATATTTTTACATGCTGCTGATTTCAATTTCATTTTTTTTCTATCCAACGATTTAATGTTAAGTCTTCCTCTCGGTGCCTGTTGATGTGGAGGTTTTATTTCCAGAAGCAGACCCTCACCAGCCCAGCCTCAAATTTCTAAAGCAGCTCCTCTCCCGGTAGCATCCCTTCTTTGCTCTACAAACCACTTTCTAATAAAATAACAATAACAACAAAAAAGAAAATCCTAACTCACTGCCATTGAGTCATTTCCAATTCATAGCAACCCTCATTGCATTTCCAAAGTGTAATCTTTATGAGGGAGCTCTGGTAGCATAGTGCCTAAGGCACTTGACTGCTAACCAGAAGGCTGGCGGTTCAAACCCACCAGCCACTCCTCGGAAGGAAGG
>NW_006923137.1:12085-18777 GCF_000298275.1 Orycteropus afer afer | reverse complement strand
AGGAGTGGCTGGTGGATTTGAACCTCCAGCCGTCTGGTTAGCAGGCAAGTGTCTTAGCCACTATGCTACCAGAGCTCCCCCAATAGTGATACTACCTCGAAAACCCAAGGAAGGGTCGCTACAAGTCGGGTTTGACTTGATGGCAGTGAGTTTGATTTGGAGTTTGAGGATATTACCAAACACCTACCATGACTTCTTTACCATTATTCATATCTTTATTATACAAATATTATAAAAATTACTATATTTGGACTACTGAATAAGAGCGAATGAGGCCTAAATTCACTTTGGAAATATCATGAGATATGTGCAGTGTACACATGGGTATGCCATTCTAGAACTTGTTGCATAATTTCATCATTTCTGCATGTTGTATGTGTGCATACATCATTCATGTGGGTTTGTTATTTGCAAACAAAAAAAATAATAATATAGTCAATATTTAGAAGTATTTTCTACCATTGACCTTCATATCTGAAAATATCACCTTTCTCCCAAAATTAGCTCTCCTTTTTGACTTCCAATTTTTGGTAATGGCATAAAAATCTTTCCACAACTTAGGTTTTAAGTCCCAGGTTTATGTTTTATTTATTCTTTATTGATTTTTATCTGCAAACTAAATCGCTTGTAAAGTATGTTATGATTAATGTGAATTATACCTGCACCCTTCTTTCAGGTCTCACTGCTAGTGTCCATATTCTAACACTCACTTTCTCTCTCCTGGACTGTTACAACAGCTTCATAAATATGTTATGCTTTAATAAGCATTGACATCTTCACATCAATACAGAAGAAGAAAGGAGAACGAGACAAAAATTAAAATGGTAGATTGATAATTGACACACAGACAAGAAATAAAGGGTGCTAAATAATTAATGAGGGCTGTCTCTGTGCAGGTATTATATTTTTTTAATCTGTAGTGCCACTTGTTGGAATGTTTCTAGTAGTTAAATCACATTTTCCTTAATTATTATCATTGATTTTTATGGCAATAGAGAAATCTTATCAAACTTGGTGATCTCAATTAAATTGGTCGCATGATTGAGTTTCAAAGAGAACTTTTACTAACATTCTTTGTGTATATTCATTCATCTCTTGAATTCTTTGCTTTCACTCTGTCCTTAGGCTCTTGATTTCATCTCCTACTATTTCACATCTACTGAACTACCTATTTTAATGGCATTACAACGGTGGAACTTGAAAAGATATTACTTTACTGCATGCTGGATCCACTAGTGATTTACATATAAATGCTAAACCCCTTTCAAAAAAAAAAAAAACGCACAGAAGGGGAGCCTCTTCTCTTATTTTCAATAAGAATAATTAAAACCTATTATACCCACTTCTTCCATGACTTGTATTTAGGTCTATCATATTGTACTGGCTTGTATATTGCTCTGATGCTGGAAACTACGCCACAGATATTTCAAACACCAGCAAGTCACCCATGGTGGACAGGTTTGAGCAGATTTTCCAAACTAAGGCAGATGAGGAAGAAGGATGAGGCACTCCACTTCTGCAAAAACTGGCCACTGAAAACCTTACAAATAGTAGAGAAACACTGTCTGATATAGTGCCAGATGA
This sequence comes from Orycteropus afer afer, assembly GCF_000298275.1. Taxonomy (NCBI): domain Eukaryota; kingdom Metazoa; phylum Chordata; class Mammalia; order Tubulidentata; family Orycteropodidae; genus Orycteropus; species Orycteropus afer. The sequence continues at coordinate 17,193 of NW_006923137.1, read as the reverse complement.
TGAGCTCCTCAGGTTGGAAGGCACTCGAAACAAAACTAGGGAAGAGCTCCCTCCTCAAAGTAGAGTCAATCTTAGTAACAGATGGAGTAAAGCTTTCAGGACTTTGATTTGCTAATGTGGCACAATTTAAACTGAGAAGAAACAGTTACAAACATCCATTAATAATCAGAATGTGGGATGTATGAAGTATGAAGCTAGAGAAATTGCAAGTTGTCAAAAAATGAAATGGAAGGCATAAAGATTGATTTCCTAGGCACTAGTGAGCTGCAATGGACTGGTATTGATCATTTTCAATCAGATCGTCATATGGTCTACTATGCCAAGAATGACAAATTGAAGAAGAATGCCACACATTCATCGTTAAAAGAACATTTCAAGATCTATCCTGAATTACCATGTTGTCAGTGACAGCATAATATCCGTACACCTACAAGGAAGACCAGTTAACTATTATTTAAATGTATGCACCAACGACTAAAGCCAAAGATGAAGAAATTGAAGAGTTAGAGCAACTTCTGCAGTTTAAAAGTAACCAAACATCCAATTAAGATGCATTAATAATTCCTGGTGATTAGAATATGAAAGTTGGAAAAAAAAAAAAAAAAGAAGTATCAGTTATTGGAAAATATAGCCTCAGGGATAGAAATGACAAGGATCACACAATAGAATTCTCAAGACCAATGATTTATTCATTGGAAATACCTTTTTTCAGCAACATAAACGGTGACTACATACACAGAATGGCACCAGATGCACACAGAAATCAAATCAACTACATTTGTGGAAAGAAACAATAGCAAAGCTCAATATCATCAGTCAAAAAAGGCCAGGGGCCCATTGTGGAACAAACTATCAATTGCTCATATGCAAGTTAAAGTTGAAGCTGAAGAAAATTAAAACAAGCCTAAAAGAGCTAAAATACAACCTGAATATAAGCCCACCTGAATTTAGAGACAATCTGTAGAATAGATTTGACACATTGAAAATCCATCCATCACTGAAGACCAAATTGGTCATGGGATGACACCAAGGACATCAAACATGAAGAAAGCAAAAGATCACTGAAAAGTTAGAAAAGAGAGAAAAGACTAAAATGGATGTCAAAAGAGACTCTGAAACTTGCTCTTGCTAAAGCAAATGGAAGTAATCATAAAATAAATTAGCTGAACAGAAGTTTTCAAAGGGCTGCTGGAGAAGACAATGTATTATAATGAAATGTAATGCAAAGACCTAGAGTTAGAAACTTAAAAGAGAAGAACATACCCAGCATTTCTCAAGCTGAAAGGACTAAGAAAAAGTTCAAGCCCTGAATTGCAATATTGAAGGATTCTATGACCAAAATATTGAATGATGCAGGAAACATCAAAAGAAGATAGAAGGAATACACAGTTACTGTACCAAAAAGAATTGGTTGACATTCAAACATTTTAGGAGGTAACAAATGATCAAGAACTGAAAGCATTGAAAGAAGAGGTCCAACTTGCATCGAAAGAATTGAAAAACAAGGCTCCAGGAATTGATGGAACACTCATTGAGATATTTCAACAGACAAATGCAATGCTGGAAGAGCTCATTCAGTTATGCTAAATTTGGAAAACAGCTACCTGGCCAAACTACTAGAAGAGATCCATATTGGTAGTGATTCCAAAGAAAGATGATCCAACAGAATGAGGAAATAACAAGACAATATCATTAATATCACACACAAGTAAAATTCTGCTGAAAATAATTCAAAAATGGTTGCAGTCATACATAGGCAGCTGTTTGAATAATTTCTTGTAGAAGGATCATCACAGGCTGGTCCCTATGAAGCAGAGGTTCAAGTTGTGCCAAATGTCCAGCATTTCCAAACTGTTGTGTCACTCCACCATCTCTGCCATCAACTTCTCCTCCTCCCCTCAGTAATTTCCCTCCTTTCTCAGGGTTCTGTATTTCACTGTAATGTCTCACAGAACTCACAAACTCCCAAGGAAATGGCTCATGTAGTGGTTGTGGAGGCAGGGAGTCCGGCAGGCTAGCAAGTCCCAAGTCTGTGGGTAGGTCCAGGGGATTCTCCCAACTCATATGATTGCAGGGGTTGATGAACCCAAATTGGTGGGTCAGATGACCAGCTGCTAGGTTAAGTCCAGGGGTGTGATGATGACGAACCAAATGCAGGACCAAAACAAGAGAATGAACTTTTCCAGAACATTTACATATATACCCTCAAGTAAGTGAAGGGTGGTGACTTGAGTCACAGCTTCCAGCAAGGTGGAACTGAAGATATATCCCATCCTAAACAGGCATAGAGACTAGGATTTACAATACATCACAAAACGGAGGACATTGGCTAGAAGGGCCATATTAAGTAATTCACTTAATATGAATTCAAGCTGGATTCAGAAGAGGATGTGGAAGGAGGGATATTATTATATATATTAGATGGACCTTGGCTAAAAGCAGAGAATACCAGAAAGATGTTTATCTGTGTTTTATTGATTATGCAAAGGCATCAAACTATGTAGATCAAAACAAATTATTGATAACATTGTGAAAAATGGAAATTATAGGAACACTTAATTGTGTTCATGAGGAACCTGTACACAGACCAAGGGGCAGTTATTTGGACAGAACAAGGGGATATTGCATGATTTAAAGTCAGGAAGGTGTTTGTCAGGGTTGTATCCTTTCACCACACTTATTCAATCTGTATGCTGAGCAAATAATAAGAGAAGATGGACTATAAGAAGAAGAATGTGCCACCAGGATTGGAGGAAGAATCATTAACAACCTGCAATATGCAGATGACACAAATGTGTTTGCTCAAAGTGAAGAAGACTTGAAGCACTTACTGATGAAGATCAGACTATAGCCTTCACTACGGATTACACCTCGATACAAAGAAAACAAAAATTCTCACAACTGGACCAGTAAGCAACATCATAGAGAAAACTGAGAAAAGTTTGAAACTGTCAAGGATTTTGTTTTACTTGGATCCCATGAAAACAATAATCAGGAAATCAAATGATGTATTGCATTGGCAAATCTGCTGCAAAAGAACTATTTAAAGTGTTAGAAAAAGGAAAATTGTTGCTTTAAGGACTCTGGTGAGCCTGACGCAAAACACTGCCTTTTCAATAGCCTCATATGCATGTGAATACTGGACAATGAGGAAGACTGAAGAAGAATTGATGTATTTGAATTATGGTGTTGACAAAGAATGTTGAGTGTATCATGGACTGCCAGAAAAATGAACAAATCTGGTTTGGAACAACTGTAACCAGAATGTTTCTTAGAAGTGAGAATTCCAAGACTTCATCTTGTACTTTGGTCATGTTATCAGGAATGATATCTGGAGACAGATGTCATTCTTGGTTAAGTAGAGGGTCAATGCAAAAGGCAAAGACCCTCAGAAAGATGAATTGTCACCTTGCCTGCAGCAATGGACTCAAGCATAGCAATAATAATGAGGATGGCGAATGCACTGGCAGTGTTTCACTCTGTTGTACTTAGGGTCACAATGAGTCAGAAGTGGGTTGACAGCATCTATGAATAGTAACAACACCCATACATCCCCTATGGACATGATTGTTTGAAAGACCAGACTGTTTTGCAAAAATTGTTATGTGAAAATGAAGAATGTCAACATCAGATCACAAAATGGAGGATGACTACATCATCACATAACTGCCAAATTACATGATTACATAATTGCCAAACCACTGAGAATAATGACCTAGCCAAGTGGACACATAACCTATACCATCACAGCCAATGTTATTCTCTCCTCATACCTCAGCATTCATAACTGCCAGAAATATGTCATTAATGAAAAAATTAGTCAGATAGTAGGTTTTTTACTGCTATTCATAGGTTGTTCCAAAGTACATGGCCCCATCCTTCTTTCTACTCTGTCTTAGTCTAGTATCACTGGCTGAAACCTGTCCACCATGGGTGATCCTGTTGGTATTTGAAATACTGGTGGCATATCCTCAAGCCTCACAGCAATACACAAGTCATCACAGTTTGACAAACTGATAGACAAGTGGTGTGTTTTTATTATCACATTGCACTGGGCAAATCTGTTCCAGAAGACCTCATTAATGTGTTAAGAATCAGATATGTCACTTTTAAAACTAATGTGTGCCTTACCCATGCTATGGTATTTTCAGTTGCTTCTTATGCATGTAAAAGCTGGACAGTGAGTAGGGAAGACCTAACAAGAATTGAATTGTGCTGTTGGTGAATAATACCAAAAATACCATGGACTGCCAGAAGAATGAACAAACGTGTCCTGAAACAAGTGCAGCCAGAATGGTCCTTAGAAGCAAGAATGGCCAGAGTTTGTCTCACCTACTTGGTCATGTTGTCTGAAGGGACCATTCCCTGGAGAAGGATATCATGCTTGGTAATGTTGAGGGCAGCATAAAAGTGGAAGACCCTCAACAAAATGGATTGTCACAGTGGCTGCAACGATGGCCTCAAGTATAGCAAAGATTATGAGGATGGTGTGTGACTGGGCAGTGTTTCATTCTGTCATCCATATGAGTTGGAGCCATCTTGATGGTCCCTAACAACTTTTTAACTTTTGTAATAAAAGCAAAATGTCAGATAATGCGATAGTCAGTAACTGATGAGTAGGTATATTTTCAGTTTGTATCTGTCCTTACAAAAGACAGGCAGTGGAGAACCATGACAGCCAATGTTCTATCTCTTGGATATAGTTGAAGTTGAAGTTCTCTTCTCCTAATCATCTTCTTACCTCTAGGGTCTCCTTTCTCCACGCTTATTTTTTATAAATAACAAAAGATAGAACTTATCTCATGTTTCTCTGTATATAATACAAACTTGTATGTATAAATGAATGTGTGTATGTGTGTATAAAATTTTAATTCCAATACTTAGTTTTCTTCCTCATTCTCCTTTGGGCACTTTTGTTAAACTGGTAAATTTAATAGTGAAGCTCAGACTTAACACTAAAGGAGTTCACATCTTAATGAGACACAGAAATTTAAACAGATAATAGTAAATCAGTGTGGTAAATGATACTACAGAGATACAATGAAACCCATGAAAGACAAAATTTATTGGGGCTTACTTGCTATGGATCTTAACAAATTTTTCATGTT
>NW_006923137.1:10117-11392 GCF_000298275.1 Orycteropus afer afer | reverse complement strand
TGAACCTGAGTCTCCAACAGACTTATTCATATATCATAATGATGAACATAATAATGAGAGCAAGGGATGCCAGTATCCTAGAACTAAAAAGTCTGCCTTTGAATGCTCATGACAAAATTAAAACCAAGAAAGCAACATCAGCACAACATACAAAAGTTGCAAAAAAGAATTGCCAATCACTCAAAACCTTAAGAAAATTTACCCATTGAAAATAAAATGAAAATCCATTCTTCATGCTGGCAGAAAAGAACAGTGCTCAAATTTTGCTCCCCATTGGAATGAATGCTTTACTGACTGGGTAACAAATGAAAATTGGATCAGGGACACATTTTCAATGAAAAAGACATACTTCCAGATGGTTTCTTGGCAAAGGAAAGGGACGAGTTGATTAAACTATCATGTGATTACTTCAAATTTAGCAAAGTGCAGCTTAGCAACTTCTTGTTGAGAAGGATAAAGGAGGACATTCAGGTAGTAGGCATGGTTTTGACATTATTAAGGTTTAAGATTACTTTGCAATTTCATTGGTTTCCTGCCATTGCTTTCAATAAGGAAACACATAGAATTCATCTGAACCAAGAACAAAATTTCCAGCTAAGTGGAACTTGAGTTTCTCCAGAACTAATTCTTTGAAATCTTAGTGCTAAACACATTGCTCATAAGGCACATTTGATTTTCAAGAAAAATATAATATACATGTTCATTTACAGGCACTGCTATTTCAAGGATACTTTAGATTTTGCATTCTTATCATTCCAAATAGCAATGGGAGGTATACCAAAGTACAACATGTCCACTAAAGGACTGTTTCTCTTGCCTTCTATCCTCTCTCTCTGCTCTTCTAGTAAGAAATCACTGTTTTGCTGTCCAAACTACACTGGTCCCATCTGGGAGAGCTGTCAGTTACACAGTCTCTAATCTACCTGTGTTGGGAGGCCCAATTACAATACCCAGTATCACTGGATTCAGTGTTTGGTACAGTGATGGGCATATAACCCCAAGAGAGCAGTCAGCATACATTTTAGGATCCAGTATGGAAGGCAGGAGGGTTAGTGTGCTCCTGATGTTCCTTGATACTGAAGAGCTCGCTAGACTATGACTGCCACATAGTGAACAATTGCCTGAGAATGAAGGAAAACCTAAGAAAACAGAGAACAGGGGAAGGAAAAGAGAAATATAGTCCTGGTGGACTCATGTCCATGCCATGCATCACATGCCTAAAAGCACTTGTAAACTTATAATTTTCAATTATAGTAACCATCATTAACTAACATA
>NW_006923137.1:7809-9332 GCF_000298275.1 Orycteropus afer afer | reverse complement strand
TTTTTTTAAATTTCCTAGAAATTTATTTTTAATAAACAAATGTATTTAGAGCAGCACACCCTGACCACAAGTCTTCCTCTCTCATTACAGGACTTACTTTCTCTAATACTTAGTTGACCTTTCTTGTCTCTTCTCCCTCCCTGATTTATGAAGAGTACTTAAGTCTATACCTACCTCTCAGCCACCATATCTACATCCTTAATCCCATTCATCAAAATGGCCAACATACCTGAAAATCGTGTTCCTCCAAGTTTAATGTACATATGATCACCTGAGAAAATCGCTAAATGTAAATTCTGATTCAGTGGGTTTGGAGAGGGAGTCTGCCGGCGATTCTGCATTTCCAAGACATGTTTCTCTTGCTTTCTATTCTCTCATAACACAACACTGGAAGTACAGGCCCGAGGGCAATCTGTGGAGTAGTAAGGCTTAGAAGAGGGAGGATGATCATTAATCACCAAAACCATTTTCTCCCTTCCTAATACCAGTTTGTACCAGTCTATATTTTTATGAGGCACAAGTTGCTCATCTATAAAATGAGGATAGAGGAGGTCTGGTGGTTCAGTTGTTAGAACATTTGGCTGTTAACCAAAAGATCAGCAGTTTGAACCGACCAACCATTCCATGGGAGAAAGATAAGGTCGCCTGCTTCCGTAAAGGTTTACTGCCTTGGAAAGCCTATGGGACAGTTCTACTGAACTCTCCTGAACAGCCACTATGACTGAGAATTGATAATGGCAGTGGGTTTTTGGATGGTTATAAAATCTCACATGTAGTTATTTAAAAGATTAAATGAGATTTTGAGCTAAAAGTGTTTGGAAACTATAAACTTTTGCATAAATGTAAGGTGTTATGGTATTTAACTTTAAGTATTCATGCATTTATTCAACAAATATTTATAGAGGGAGCTCTGGTGGCATAGTGCCTAAGGCATTAGACTGCTAACCACAAGGCTGGTGGTTCAAACCCACCAGCCACTCCTCAGAAGGAAGGTTGGGCAATCTACTTCTGTAGTGATACCTCCTCAGAAACCCAAGGAGCAGTCGCTATGAGTTGGATCCGACTCAATGCCAGTGTGTTTGGTTTTGGCTAGTATGGTCCTATGTTAGGAAACAGGAACATCAGTGAGCAAATAAGACATGGTCTCTCCTGCTGTTGAGAATGTAAAACTGCACAGGCACTTTGAAAAGGAATCCCACTCTTAAGTAGATACCAAGAGAAAAGAAAACATATGTCCACATAAAGATGCATTCACAAATAATACAGCAGTGTTATTCATAAAACCCCAAAACAGAAAAAATTCAAATGCCAGGTAAATGGATAAATAAAATGTTGTATACATGTACAAAACCAAGAAACCAAACCCACTGCCATAGAGTCAATTCTGACTCATAGCGACCACCTTTGGGTTTCTGAGGCAGTAAATCTTCACAGAAATAGATTGCCCAGCCTTGCTTCCACAGAGTGGCTAATGGATTTGAACCACCCACCTTCTGGTTAGCAATCAGATGCCTTAGGCACTG
>NW_006923137.1:6627-7374 GCF_000298275.1 Orycteropus afer afer | reverse complement strand
ATAAACTAAAAAAAAAAAAAAAAAAAAAACACTGCCATTGAGTCATTTCTGATGCATAGCTACCCCCAAAGGGTTTCTAAGGTGGTAAATCTTTATGGAAGTAGATTGTCCCATCTTAAGTAACATAATGATAAACAGAAAAGATTATACTTGTCAGTGATTCCAATTTATTTGGATCCATAATAAACACTCAATGAAACATCAGTCAAGAAGTCAAATGACACTTGCATCGGGTATTATTTGATCTGAAGTGCAGTTTATTGAGAAAGAAGTATTCACCAGAAGATGAGTTAAGAAAGGACATCTTTTCACTCAGGTCAACTGGCAGAACACAGTCCACAAAGACAATGCTCTACTTCTTAGTGTTCTACTTCCTACTTTAATGAGTAGCAACTGGGGTCTTAAAAACTTGTGATTTACTGACCACCACTATCAACCACTCAGGGGGAGATCTATGTAGGAGATCCTGGATAGAGAGGGAGAACAATGTGGGACAAAACTCAAAATTATTTGGAAAAAAAGCGGGGAGGGAGGGGCGGGGCGGTCTCAGATTTGCTGGTCTGATAGAGCCTGGTGGAACCACTGAGACTATGATCCCTAGCTCCCTTCAGGTCTGGAATTGAACCCACACTTGAGGCTTCCAGCCAAAAAAAAGACAGGCATATGAGTTGAACATGCACCTCAGGTAGATACACTCCTTGGAGAGAACAATCATGAGAGAAAGAAGGGCTGTTTATACACAGGGAG
>NW_006923137.1:1594-6311 GCF_000298275.1 Orycteropus afer afer | reverse complement strand
GGAAACTAATGGAGCATGTGAACCCCAGCCTCCATGACTCTGAGACCAGAAGAACTAGATAGTGCCCAGCTACCACTGCTGACCACTTTGAAAGGGATTACAATAAAATGTTCCGCAGAGAGTGAGGGAAAATGTGGAAAAAAGGTCAAAATTTAAAAAAAGAAGAAGATTAGGTTAACTGGTCTGATGAACACTGGTGGAACACCTGAGACAGTGGCCTTTAAGCTGGGAACTGAACTTAACCTTGTGGCTCAACTGTCAGTGAAACAATAGGCCTATGAAGAAAACAGTAATATGAGGAGGGTAAGCACTCATCAGAACAATCAAGCATATGAGATTGAGGGATAGCATTTGTCCAGGAATAGAACTAGAAAGGTGGAATGGGATGGGAAGGAAGGACAAATTTAAGGAGTGGGCACAGGGAGGAAATGGAAGACTGCTATTATACTGTGGGGGCTGCAGTAAATATCACAAAACAGAATGTGTATGTTTTGTTAAATAGAAAGCAAATTTGCTTTGTAAGCTTTCACCCAAATTACAACAAATTTTTTAAAAGGAAAAAAAAGTTATTTTTTAATACATATTTTATATAACAGAAGAGTAACCCATCAAGTTTCACTATAGAAAAAGAGTGAAATTCATAAATTCAGGAGACTTTATTCAGGTTTATCAGATTATAAGAAGGAAACCAAAAAAGAGAAAAATGGCAGAACTTTGGAACATTTTATATCCTCCTAAAGGCAAAAACCACCACTGGTCTGTCAGTTTGTCCTACTGTGGTGGCTTGTGTGTTGCTGTGAGCATGAACACTATGCCACTGGTATTTCAAATACCAGCAGGGTCACCCATGGTGCACAGGTTTCAGCAGAGCTTTCAGACTAAGACAGACTCAGACTCAAACTCAAAGAATTGGTGAGTGGAAAACCTTATAAATAGCAATGAAACATTGTCTGATATATTACTGGAAAACTTTATGAATAACCCTGCAACACTGTCCAATATAGTGCCAGAAAATGAGTCCCTCAGATCAGAAGGTACTCAAAATATGGCTAGGGAACAGCTTCCCCCTCAAAGTAGCTATTATTGTTGTTAGGTACCTTTGAGGCATCTCCGAGTTATACAGACCCTAAGCACAACAGAACAAAACACTGCCTGGTCCTGTGCCAGCCCCATTATCCTTGTTGTACCTGAGCCCATCATTGCAGCTATTGTGTCTATCCATCTTGTTAAGGGCCTTCCCCTTTTTCGTTGACCCTCCACTTTACCAAGCATGATATCCTTCTCCAGGGAAAGGTTCCTTCTGATAACATGACCAAAGTAGGTGAGATGAAGTCTGGTCATTCTTGCTTCCAAGGAGCATTCTGGCTGCCTTTCCTCCAGGACAGATTTGTTAGTTCTTTTAACAGTCCATGGTAATCTTAGCATTCTTCTCCAACACCACAACTCAAAAGCCTTAATTCTTCTTTGGTCTTTCTTATTCATTGCACAAGAGATGATTGAAAATACCATGGCTTGGGTTAGGTGCACCTTAGTCTTTAGCAAAGGAAATATCTTTGCTCTTCATCACTTGAAAGAGGTCCTTTGCAGCAGATTTGCCCAAGGCAATACATTGTATGATGTCTTGACTGCTGCTTCCATTGGCATTGATTGTAGAGCCAAGTAATATGAAATCCTTGACAACTTCAATCTTTCCTCCATCCACACTGAAGGTGTTTATTGGTCCAGTTGTGAGGATTTTTGTTTTCTTTATATTGATGTGTAATCCATACTGCAGACTGTAGTCTTTAATCATCATCAGTAAGTGCTTCAAGTTATCCTCACTTTCAGCAAGCAAAGTTGTGTCATCTCCGTATTGCAGATTGTTAATGAGTCTTCCTCCAATCCTGATGCCATGTTCTTCTTCATATAATCCGGCTTCTTGGATTATTTATTCAGCATACAAGTTGAATAAGTATGGTGAAAGGATACAACCTTGGCTAACTCCCTTTTTGATACTGAACCATGCAGTATCCCGTTGTTCTGTTCCAGCGATAGCCTCCTGATCTCAAGAGTTCAGATACCTCATGAGTACAATCAAGTGTTCTGGAATTCCCATTCTTCTAAATATTATCCACAATTTGTTATGATCCACATAATTGAATGTTTTTTCATAGTCAATAAAAAACAAGTAAACATCTTTCTGGTATTCTTTGCTTTCAGCCACAATCCATTGGATATCAGTAATCATTTTCCTCAAATTGTTTTCTTTTCCGAATCCAGCTTGCATTTCTAGTTCTCTGTCAATACACTGCTGCAACCATTTTTGAATTATCTTCAGTAAGATTTTACTTGCACACAATATTAATGATATTGTTCAATAATTTCCATGCTCTGTGGGATCACCTTTCTTTGAAACGGGTACAAATATGGATCTCTTCCAGTCAGTTAGCCAGGTAGATGTCTTCCAAATCTCTTGGCATAACCAAGTGAGTGCCTGCAGCGGGACATCCATTTGTTGAAATATCTCAATGGGCATTCTGTCAATCCCTGGAGCCTTGTTTTTTGCCACTTCTCTCAGTGCATCTTTGACGTCTTCCTTTAATACCAGTGGTTCTTGATCATATGCCAGCTCCTGAAATGGATGAAGACTGACCAATTCTCTTTGGTATAGTGACTCTGTGAATTCTTTCCATTTTCTTTTGATGTTTCATGGATCATTCAATATTTTGACCATAGAATCTTGCATATTGCAACTGGAGGCTTGAATTTTTTTCCTCAGTTCTTTCAGCTTGAGAAATGCTGAGTGTGTTCTTCCCTTTTGGTTCTCTAACTCCAGGTCTTTGCACATTTCATTATAATAATTGGCTTTATCTGTTCAAGCTGCTCTTTGAAATCTTCTGTTCAGATCTTTTACCTTGTCATTTCTTCCATTTGCATTAGCTACTCTCTGCTCAAGGGCAAGTTTCAGAGTCTCTTCTGACATCCATTTTGGTCTGTTTTTCCTTTCTTGTCCTTTTAATGACCTCTTGCTTTCTTCATGATGTTTTTGATGTGATCCCACAATTCCTCTGGTTTTCGATCATTGGTGTTCAATGCATCAGATCTATTCTTTAAAGCGTCTCTAAATTCAGACAGGATATTATCAAGATCATATTTTGGCTCTTGTGGTCTTGTTTTAATTGTCTTTAACTTCAAATTAAACTTGCATATGAGCAGTTGATGGTCTGTTCCACAATCAACTCCTGGCTTTGTTTTGGCTGAAGATACTGAACTTCTCCATCACTTCTTGCCACAGATGTAGTCAATCTGACTCCTGTGTATTACATCTGGAGAAGCCCACATGTAAAGTCATCATTTATGCTGTTGAAAAAAGGTATCTGCAATGAATAATTTGTTGGTCTTGCAAAATTCTATCATGCGATCTCCAGCATCATTTCTATCACCAAGGCCATATTTTCCAACTACCGGTAACTCTTCTTTGTTCCTAACTTTTACAGTCACCAGTGATGATCAACACATCTTGATTGCATGTTCAATCAATTTCAGATGGCAGAAGTTGACAGAAATCTTCAAAATCCTCATCTTTGTCTTCGGTGGTTGGTGTGTAAATTTGGATAATAGTGGTATTAACTGGAATTCCTTGTAGACATATGGATATTATCCTATCACTGACAGTGTTGTACTTCAGGACAGATCTTGAAACAGTCTTTGTGATGATGAATGTCACACTATTCCTCTTCAATTTGTCATTCCCAGCATAATAGGTCATATGGTAGTCTGATTCAAAAATGGCCAAAACCAGTCCATTTCAGCTCACTAATGCCAAGGATATCAATCTTTATGTGTTCCATTTCATTTCTGACAACTTTCAATTTTCCTAGATTCATACTTCGTACATTCCATGTTCCAATTATTAATGAATGTTTGCATCTTTTCTGCTCATTTTGAGTCATGGCACATCAGCCAGTGGAGGTCCTGAAAACATTACACTGTTCATATCTTTAAGGTCATCTCTACTCTGAGGATTCAGCTCTTCCCCAGTAAAATTTTCTGTGCCTTTTGACCTGAAGGGGTCATCTTCCAGCACTATGTCAGATAATGTTTCAGGGGTGTTCTTAAAGTTTTCCAGTAATTTATCAGACAGTGTTTCACTGCTATTCATAAGGTTTTCACTGGCCAATTTTTTTGAGAGGTGGATGGCCTCTTTCTTCTTCCAAGTCTGTCTAAGCCCAGAAGCTCCACTGAAACCTCTCCACCATGGGTAACCCTACTGGCATTTTGCAACACAGTGGTATAGCTTCCAGCCTCATAGCAACACATAAGCTACCACAGGACATAGCTCAGAGTAAAGCCGACTTTAATGATGTGAATAGAGTAAAGCTTTTAGCACCTCCATTCACCAATGTGGCACGACTCAAAATGAGAAGAAACAGCTGCAAACATGCAATAATAATCACAACATGGAATGTGCAAAGTATGAACAAAAAACAAATAATAAATAAATAAAATAATAAAGCAAATGGAAGAAATGACAAAATGAAAGAGCTCAGCATAAGATTTCAAAGAGCAGCTCCAGAAGACAAACTCAATTATTATAATGAAATATGAAAAGACCTGTAGTTAGAAAACTAAAGGGGAATAATATGCTTGGCATTTCTCAAGCTGAAAGAACTGAAGAAAAAAATTAAGCCTCAGTTGCAATACTGAAAGATTCTATAGGCAAAGTATTGAATGGCAT
>NW_006923137.1:0-615 GCF_000298275.1 Orycteropus afer afer | reverse complement strand
CTTATTCATTATCCACCTCTCAATCCATACCAGGTGATTGAAAATACCATGGCTTGGGTCAGGGGCACCTTAGTCCTTAAGGAGATATCTTTGTTCTTCAGCACTTGAAAAAAGTCTTTTGAAGCAGATTTGTGCAGTGCTATACATCATCTGATGTCTTGACTGCTGCTTCCATTGGTGTTGATTGTAGAACAAAGTATTATGAAGTCTTTGACAACTTCAATCTTTTCTCCATTTATCATGATGCTGTTTATAGGTCCAGTCATGTGGGCTTTTGTTTTCTTTTTATTGATGTATAATCCATACTGCTGGCTGTAGTTTTTAATCTTCATCAGTAAGTGCTTCTAGTCATCCTCACTTTCAGCAAGGAAAGTTGTGTCATCTGCATACTGCACGTTGTTAATGAGTCTTCGTCCAATCCTGATGTCACATTTTTCTTCATATAGTCCAGCTTCTCAGATTATTTGCTCAGTGTATGGATCAGCCGAAGGGATTAGGTGAGGAGAGGAAACTCAGGCCCACCCAGCGTAGCAGGCCAGAAGAGCAGGAGAAAGGGGATAAAAGCCAGGAACCTGGACAGAACAGCAGTCAGCCCCAGGGACAACTCAGGGACAC
>NW_006923136.1:65052-67510 GCF_000298275.1 Orycteropus afer afer | reverse complement strand
GCAAATTCTTCTGCTAGTTGGGGTTTAGTCCACTTCTGTATCCTTCCCTTCAAGGCTCAGAGGTCCAAGATTATCTTCTGTGTCTGTGTTAATTGGTTTCCCTTTTCTTTGTCGAAGAGGGTCTGTTCAGTCCTTCTGCCTAGTCCGCCATCTTGCCGGAACTCACAAACTATATCTTTTTAAGTCCCCTTGGCCAAATGTAGATGGTCCCACATGATTGCAAGGGAGGCTGGGAAATAACAATCTTTGCTTAGGTCATGTGCACAGCTAAAATCAGGTGTTCAATTACTGACAAAGAAGAGGAGAACAAATATTAGGAACAGTTAGCCCTCAGTTTCCTGTTGTGTGGGCTTTTCCATCATGACAGCTTTTTTTGCCAGCAGAATAGTTTGCTAACAAGACACTAGTCACAGTCTTTCATATCCTAATCATGGTAGTGACATCTGATTACCTTTGCTGTATTCTTTTGGTTAGAACAAATCACTATGCATCGCCCACATTCAAGGGGAGAGGTAATTACATAATAACATGAATACTTGGAGCCTGAAATCACTGGGGGCCCTCTTAGAACACTGCATACCACAGACAGTGGTGTGTATGTGTGTTGAGGTGATCATATTTATTTATTCAAAGTATTTATTGAATACCTACTATGTGTTCTGCACTATTCTAGGCACTGGGAATATAACCGTGAATAACAAACAAAGATGTCTTTCCTAATTGTAAACAATTAACAAGCTTGGCTACTAATCAGAAGGTCTAAGGTTTAAGTCTCAGACACCCAGAACAAACCCTGGCAATCTACTTCTGAAAAATGAGCCATTGAAAACTGTGGAGGCCAGTCTGCTCTAACATACATGGTGTCGCCAAGAGTCAGAGTCGACTTGATGACAATTGGTTTTAATTGAGCTTACATTCTATCTTTTCTGGATGACAAAGGCAGAGAGACACTCACTGACATCTGAGTTGTATCGGTTCCAAGATATTGATTGTTCCCTCTTGTAACTAGAAGCACGACTGATACATCTTTCTGTTTCTGAGAGGTGTGCATAAGGATTTCCTTTCCCACAGAAGACTAGATATTTATTTACTCTTTTTATTTTCTTTTCCTTGGATCATTGAAAGTCCAAGAAGGACAAATAGAAAGAGAGCAAAGAGAACAAAGCAGAAAACACGAACTAGAGAATATGAGTGATTCTTGCCAGCAGAATAAATAGGAAGGCAGAAAGGGCTTTAAAGAGTTTTTCCCAAATTTACCATAATTTTCCACTTTATGGATCTTTGAGACATTTTCTATTGCTATTTAGAAAAGCAATTGAAGGCAAAAGTCTACTACAACTCCCCACTTCCCTCAGCACATCTCAGATTTCTTTTTAAAAATATCTCTAGCTAAGGTGACAGCATCTGTCTGGTTCATCAGCACCTTCGTTTCAGAGCCTTGTGAACCTGCTGGGCTTGGTGGCAGCTGAGCTTTCCAGGGTTAAGCCTCCTGTCTTAGAATCCTAGAAATGGTTCTAAAAGGTATGCAGCTGGGTCAGAAGAGTATTTACAGGTGAGGTGGGGGAGGTGGGGAAGTAGAGTTCCAGCTAGATCACATTGACTGCTGGAAAATTGGGAAGATGTGTTGTGGCTCTGCCATTCTCTCCCTTTACTGCCAATTCTATCCTTCCAAACAGAACTGGGAAGCAAGCTAGCAGCTAAGAGCATGGAGTTTGGAAAGTGACAGACAATTCTAACGTTTGCCAGTTACGTGAACTAAGACAGACTGCTTTACCTTTTGGAGACTCAATTAGGATCAGTCATCTTTGTCTAATTTGGCTCTTTAAAATAATATGCATATAGTGTTTAGTACAGTGCATGGCCCATAAAAGGTGCTCAATCAGTAGTGGCTATTTCTAGACAGAGCAAATTTGATCTGAACTTTACTGATAAGGAAGCTGGGGTGCACATACCTTGTGGTCCAGCATTCTAGAATACCATTGCTTAGGGCCTCTACACTTTGCTTCCTTCATCCTCTCTTGCTGGAATGCCCTTTCTCTTAGAATCCCAAGACTCCAAGGATACCAAGTGTTGGCTAGCCTTCCATTGCTTAGCTTGTCCACCATGAGGGCAATAGTGACTCTGTTACCCTAGACAAGAACTACTCCCTACTCTTCTGGGTCTGGCAGTGAGAAGGCTGATACAGAGCTGTAAGGGGATCAGAATGGGGCTCCTGGGGAGGCATCCAGTGGGTAAGTGCTGACCCACTGGCGGAAAACCATTTAAAGTGATTCTCTGGCATTACCTTAAGAGCATTCATATGCAATCCAGAGAGGGTACATTTTCTAAAAAGGCAGGTGGAAACACAACCCTGCTGCTGCCAAGAGGCCACATTTGGAAGGCTCTTGTCCAATTAAAGTATTATCAAGCCTAACTACTCTGCAGTGTTATTTCTGAAGAGGAAGGGGATGATCCCCCC
>NW_006923136.1:58200-64952 GCF_000298275.1 Orycteropus afer afer | reverse complement strand
AGGTAGTGGTAGAGCAGAAAGGCTAGTGCTTGGCAGAAAGCAAGAGGATATCTGAGTCTGTGGTGATATATTTGTGTCCCAATTCTGTATATGTATGTCTTTTCTCAGCTTTTGTTCCAGTTCTTCCTCTCATACTTGTCTTTTGGCGGTTATGGGCAGTGGCACTGAAGACTCAGACTAGCTAGGTTTGAATCCTGTGTGCCCTTGAGGAAATGAGGATATTAACAGTACCTGCCTCATAGGGTTGTTGTGAAAGAAGGGGCATATACAGTACTTAGCGGGGTGCCTGGCACATAGTAGGTGCTCAATAAATAATATATGCTTTTCTATGATTTTTCAATCATTGTGTGCTTTTCTCTATATTGTGGCAAATATAGATGGCAGTACGAAGTGTTATCATTAACAGACCTGGGCTGTAAACTCCATAAGGTCAGGATGGGTCTGTTATGTTCACCAGATTCTCTCCAGGAGCCGAGACAGCACTCAGCACAGAGGTGCTCAATAAATGGTGGGTGACTGAATAAATGAGTGAAACTTATGGTTGCTAACTGAAGTAGAAAAGGGGAAAATAAAGACAATGATATAAAATGTCACATGGAACCCAAGAGCAGGGATTAGGAAGGCTACCGGAAGGCCTCAGGAAGAGACATAAGCAGGGGTTCAGAATGCCCCAGGGATGTGTTAATCATGTTCTCTTTCCACATATGCACAGTTACTTTGTTCTTTTTTCTCTGTCAGTAACCTGTTTAGACCTATACCCCTACTCCCAACACATTGGTGTCCCAAAGCCCTCTACCTCTGCAGGACCTTAACACAATCCTGATGTCTATATGTGTAAATGTGTGAGTGTGTGTAAGGTAGGGGTGCTGTTGTTGTTAGTTGCCGTTGAGTTTGGTCCGATTCATAGCGGCCCTATGTACCATAGAATGAAACACTGCCCATTCCTGTACCAGCCTCACAGTCCTTGCTATACTTGAGCCCATTGTTGCAGCTGCTATGTCAATCCATCTTGTTGAGGGTCTTCCCCTTTTTGCTGACTCTCCACTTTACCAAGCATAATATCCTTCTCCAGGGAATGGCCCCTTCTGACAATGTGACCAAAGTAGATGAGAAAAAGGCAAGATTCTTGCTTCCAAGAACCGTTCTGGCTGCATGTCTTCCAGGACAGATTTGTTCATTTTTCTGGCAGTCCATGGTACTTTCAGTATTCTTCACCAACACTACAACTCAAAAGCATCAACTCTTCTTTGGTCTTCCTTATTCATTGTCCAACTTTCACATGCATATGAGGTGACTGAAAATACCATTGCTTGGGGTGGTGCACCTTACTCTTCAAAGAGACATCTTTGCTCATCAGCACTTTGAAGAGGTTCTTTGCAGTAGATTTGCTCAGTACAATGTGTCATCTGATTTCTTGACTGCTGCTTCCATGTAAGGGTATGCAGGGTGACATTGTATTAAGAGAAAATATGTTTCTGCCGTCTTGATATCATAAGGACTCAAAGTAGGAAAAGCAGCTGAGTTATAAGAAATGAGGAATGTGTGAATTGAGAATCATATTGTGTAAACTGAGAATCGTATCCTACATACATATTTGGCTTATTTTATCTCCACAACAGCCCTGTGAAGTAAGTGAGGCTCTGTAGTACCCCTTTCTGTTACTAGTTATGACATGTGGCAGCATTAGCTAGGGAATCCATCACTTCCACTCCCTTTAAAATATTTATTATCTGTCCATCTCCCTGGCTTTTGCTGGTTCAGTGGTAGAATTCTTGCCTTCCATGCTGGAGACTGAGACTTGATTCCCAGCAGTGCACCACAGCCACAGCCATCACTTGACTGTCAGGGGAGGCTTGTGTGTCGCTATGATACTGAATAGGCTTCAGCGGAGCTTCCAGACTAAGAGAGAAAGGCCTAGCTATTTACTTCCAAAAATTAGCCAATGAAAACCCTTTGGATCACAATAGTCCAATCTGCAGCTGATTGTAGGGGTGGTACAGGACTAGGTGGTCTATTGGACATGGAGTTTTGTTTTGTTGTACATAGGATTTCGTTCCATTGTGCATAGGGTCACCATGAGTCAGGGACTGACTCCTCCATGGCAGCTAATAACAATAACATATCTTCCCACTAATGATTTTGGTTCTAGTGTACTACACTCACCTGCGTTTGCCACTAGGTGGGGTTATAAATTGCAGGATGAGATGCATTTGGAGATTACAGCATGTGCAGATTCAAGCAATAAGTGAAGGGTGACTGACTGTTCGGTTGTGCTCACAAATAGCTCTCTCTTTTCCCCTGCCACATCATCTAATGCTCTTCATTGTGCTAAACTGAGTTTTCAAAACTATAAAAGTAATATTACTTTTTAATAGCTTAGAAGTGTATCAATTAAAACTCTCCCTATTCCATTCAGAGAGAATCACTAGTAACAGTCTGTGTCTTTCCAGATAGTTTTCTTTGCCTTTGAATACAGATACATTTACATATTACATATATTCCTGTTTAGGTATATCCATACAATACTCATCAAAACCCCCTGCCATGGAGTTGATTATGACTCATAGCAACCCTACAGGACAGAGTAGAACTGCTCCATAGGGTTTCTGAGGCTATAAATCTTTATGGAAGCAGACTGCTACATCTTTCTCTCATGGAGTGGCTGGTGGGTTTGAACTACCAACATTTTGATTAGCAACTGAGCACTTTAACCACTCCGCCACCAGGGCTCACTTATCCATAATACTCATATATAAATATGTATAATATATACATTGTTTTCCAGCTTGTTTAGTGTGTTTCTTTGAAACAGTTTGTTTTATTTATTTTTATTTCTGTTAGGAATATACACAGCAGAACATATACCAATTAAACAATTTCTACACATCCAATTCAGTGACACAGATTACATTCTTCAAGTTGTGCAACCATTCTCATCTTTGCTTAGAATGTTTTAAATACATTTTCCCAGCTCAGTACAGATATATCCACCTCATATAATTATTGACTGCATGGTATTCCATGGAATGAATATAATATACTTTATTAAATCATTGTCCTCTGGATGGACTTTTAGTTTTTGTCTCCCTCTCTCTCTGCCTTTCTCTCTCTCTGTCTCTTTTTGTTATTACTAAGAGCATTGCAATGACTATTTTCATACCTTTAACTTTATGTCCTTGCTTTAGTATCTGCTGTTTTAATTTAGTTTAGTTAGTTTTGTTTTCTTTTGCATCTGCTGCATCCTAAATTATGCACATTTAAAACTTTGATAGCTACTGCCAAATTGCCCTTTGAAAAGGTTGTCCTATTTTAGATTCCCACCAACAGAGTCTCAAAGAGCTACTGTTTCTAAGTTCTGTACTGCACTTTCTTGTTTAATGACCATATTCTCCTACCAGATTGTAAGACTCCCTGAGGTCAGGAATCTGCCGGCCTTGTCCTTGGCTGGATCCTCAGCACTTACCACAGTGCCTGGCCACTGTTAGTGCTCAGTAAATATTTGTTGAATGAAAGAAAAGGCTCAGAATAAATACCTGCCAAGAGCTCATGTTTAGGAGGGTGCCTGGGAAAATTTTAAAGCAAGAACTTTAACTGACAAAAAAAAAAAAAAAGGCTCTTAGAATCATAATTTCCTAACAATTAGAACAGTGATGCTAAAAAAAAAGGATGCTATTTTATTCCAAAAAGTTTTCTTTGGTTGCTTTGGCTTGATAGTAATACAAAGAAAAAGAACCTTTGGCTTCTCCAGGTAAGCTCCTATTGGATAATGTGTTTGCACATGAATGTAGATGTGGCCTTTCTTTGGGTGGCTGGACACCCCATGGAGTCTTTTGTCCTCCAAAGTGTAAGCACACAGCTCTGGTGGGATCTGGTTCCTGTGACTGAGAGGCAGTGGGTCTAGTTTGCTGCACAGAAAAACAAAAAAACAGGTGTTGAATTGATTCTGACTCCTGGTAACTGCCTGAATCTCACATGTGCAGTGCAGAACTGTGCTCTGTAGGGTTTTCAATAACTGTGACCTTTTGGAAGCAGATCATTAGACCTTTCTTCCAAGGTGCCTTGGGGGTGGATTCGAACTGGTTAGTACTCAAGTACTTAATGTACATGCCACCCAGGGCTGGCTTAAGGCCTGCCTCTATGTTTTTGCTCTGTGAACTTGGGCAAGTCTCTCTCCCTCTCTGGGCCTCAGTACCTTTGCCAGAGGAAGGTGACCATTCCTACAGTTCCTGCCTCTTGCCTGGTTGTGAGGCTCAGAAAGCAGGTGGCAAACTGTGGAGTGCTATGCAAATGTGAAATATTTGTTGCTGAGTAGCTTATTGACTTGTTGAGAAGATAAGACATAAACAGGTGGGAAAATCAGTGGGAAGCATATGAGCTATATTATGCTGGAGAAGAGTAACTCTTGAGGGGCCACTTGGGAGAACACATAAAGTGACAGGATGGAGAGAGCTAGAGGAGTCCTGGGGAGGGGTGGGCTCTGAGGAGGGAAGCAGCTCCTGGGGAGAGGAACGCAGCCAAGCCTTCCAACTATGGGAAGGACTTCCTGTAACCCTGCAAAGAAAGACCTGTCTCTTTTGTTTTATGTGGTGTGTTGTTAACCTTTGCTTAGCCCCAGGCTGTGGTTAATTTGGGGGCCACAAGCTAGGGGAGAAGGTCACAACAAATTTAGTGGGAGGCATTTTAAGTACTTAAAGCAATAAATCCTCATGTACCTCAGGCCTGCCCAGGCTTCCCCAAACCTGAGAATTCAATTTTGTGCAGCGTACACAGTTTGCCGAGCACGCTAATTCACTAGGGGAACAGCTTGATATATTGCCGTGGGGGGAGAAATTGCCGCGTCCTTTTCTTCATTCAAATTAACACCATTTCATACTGGGCTGACAGCTGACTGATCACCTGAGAATATATCCTGACTTCAAGTGATTTTTATCTTGTTCTTCTCTGTTTCCCTATCTTTATTTTCATGCTGTGAAAAGCAAGGAGAAAATGTTATTATATTGCTATAGAATCAGTAACTGATTCAAAGCCCTGAACCCATAGGTTGGCATATGGTAGGCGTTAATAAATGATGAATGAATAAATGGTTAGATTTTGTTGATGTCTCTAGAGTGCCCCTTCCAAGAGGGTCTGAAGAGGTGTTTTGGTTTGTATTGTGTTGTTTTTTATTTGTGTGGTAGATTATGGGCACTGCTCAGTACCCCTTCAATGAAGTGCTTGTCCCAGCTTCTGGGAGTGCTGGCAGCCCATTCAGGGACTACCTGAGTTGCAGTCACCCAAGGGCCCACCCCTTCCTGTAGCTAGCTATGTCCAACAACTGACCCACATGGGGTTGTAAAGGCCTGGCCTGCTCTGCCCAGCTGGAGCCTCTTCCTTTCTTCTTTTCTTCCTCCCTTTTTTCTCCTCCCCCTAATTGCTACCTTCCTTCCTCTCTCTCTCTCTTCTTCCCTTCCTTCCTTCCTCCCTCCCTCCCTTTCTTTCTTATAAGTGGTGACCAATACTGTTACTTTAGTATTAACTAAAGTTCATAGCGTACTTTAGGGCTCACGTTTGTGTTGTATAGTCCTGTGGGTTTTGACAAATGCATAATGTCATGTTTTGGGGACAGTTCTGAAGGGTTGGTTTAGCTTTAGATGTCTTCATGGAATTGCCTGTCCTTAGGCTGCATCACCCTTCCTCTCTCTTCTGTCCCCTCTGTTCTGCAGATATTGACCTTATGAGCAAGTCTCAATAAACATCCTGCACCCTTAGTTCCATCTCAGAGTCTGCTTCCCAGGGAGAACAACTGGAGACATTTTGTTTTGTTTTTAAATAGATTCCATTCTGACTTTCCTTGTTGGCAATAATCTATGCTAACATTGGTTTAATGCTTATTGTGAACTAGGTGCTTTGCCTCCTTTGTCTGGCTCAACCCTCACAACAATCCTAGATGTCAGGCTCTGTTGGAATCTGCATGTTACAGGTGAGGAAACAAGGCTGGGAACTCAGTGACTCACCCAAAATCACACAGCCAGTAAACAGTGGAGCCAGGCACTGGAATCCTAGAGCCCCTGCTGTTAGCTACTCTGCTGTCCTTTAGTTCCACTGTTGGTAACTTTAGAGAAAAATTAAGGACAGGGGTTTGACAAGCACAGACAAGCATTTCCCAAAATAGTTGCTTCTTGTCCAAAGGGGTCCTGGAGTCAAATAGGTATTTCATATTGAGGGTCTCCCCATACAATTCACTTTGTGCAACAACGTAGTAAAACTCTGAGAAGCCCTATTGTAGGGTAACCTCTTTATGTTTCCCAAATTTACTTGATCACAAAACACATGTGGTTGTTTTGCTAATATCCTGATACTTTGTGGGAAAACATTTTGGGAAACAGTACCCTAGATCTTAAGCTGTTTATTTTTCTTTAGGGGTGATTGGTAAATATTTACTGGGTTGCTTCCCATTGGTCCTGACTAATCATTTTGTTGTCCTGAACAAGTTGTTTCAAACCTGTAAAATGGGAATCATATTTTGCCTCATGAAGGTTTAGTGGTAATCAAATGAAATACTAGACACAAAAACTTTGAAAATTATTAATAATTGTACTGGTGCAAGGAGTTATTAAGGAATTAATATTTTAAGATTCTGAAATGTTGGGGCACTGATGAGTCAAAAGTCAACCCACGTATAAAATCTAGCTGTGTTGGATTGGGTTCTCTAGAGAAACACAAAAACCAGCAAAGTATATATATATATATATATATATATATATTTATAGAGA
>NW_006923136.1:22515-23982 GCF_000298275.1 Orycteropus afer afer | reverse complement strand
ATGGTATGCTTAGATCCTGCATGTAGCCATGTCATTGCTCAGCAGCCTGCTATGCTCTGCCGACCTTGGGACTTACAGTGGACTTTAGTTAATGGCCTGCTGTGTGGTTTGGTAATATCGGGACTGTGCCTATTTACTTGTCAACCTTGGGGCTTCTCAGCCTCAGCAACCAGCAGCTGTCTGAGTGAAGAAATGCCTCTAACTTCAGTGGGCCGGGAGCAGGAGGCAGAGATGGACCCCAAGGTTGAGGGACTTTCACCCAGCCCCTAAAGCTTGGCATTTTGAACTTGGACTTAAAGCCGCTAAACTGTGAGAGAATAAACTCCTGTTTGTTAAGGCCATCCCATTTGTGGCATATTCTTGTCAGAGTGGCACTAGGAAACCAGAACAATTAGTTTTCTTGTGATTGAATTATTTTACTCAATATAATATTTTGAAGGTTCATTCATGTTGTGCCATGTATCAGGATGTCACTTCTCTTTATGGTATGGTAATATTCCATTGTGTGTATATTGTGTTATAGTCATTTAAAAAATATACTTAAAATAATTTTTAGCAGCAATAGTAACTGCTATTACTAGCTAATGGTTATTGAATATATGCTGTGTATCAAGCCTGGTGCAAAGAACTCTGTATGCCATATTTTACTTAATTCTTACTGGAACCCTTGAGATTGGTATTATTATTCCAAATTTATAGATGAGAAAACCAAGGCATAGAGAAGTAAAGAAACTTGCTCAAGGTCCATAAGTAGAAGGAGTTAGACCCAGTATTTGAATGTCCTGTCTGTTACTGAAGTTCATACTCTTAACCACTGTGAAAACATTGCTTCTCATGCTAATAATATTGAAGGTTTCATGTTATTTTCTTGCCAACCTTTCAGCTTACTTGTGCTTTGTGCTGCAAGATACTTTCCTGGCCAGGTGAGAAAGTTTGGGGAACTGTGGATGATCCTGAGAATTTCCATGAAGATGTATTATACATATGACAGTCACCCATCACCTGTTTCACAATGAGAAAAAGCCTGAGAACCACTGAATCTTCCTGTTGGGTTTCCTGAGCAGGCACTTCGTACGCTCCGATAGTGTAACGTTTGCATTGCTGTACAGTTATAGGAATTAATTGCTAATGACATGGCTAAGTAAATTTGGTGCATTTTTCTTCCCAGGAGGTGTAATTCTGTGTCATAGAAATAACTGCCTTCATTGATGTAATGACCACCTTGTAAGGTAAGGATGAAGAAGTTAACCTTTCCAAATGTTGGTTTTGTAATCTGTAATATATGTGTATTAACAAATGATCTCATAAAAGGAAGTTTGAGGATTAAATGAGATTATGTGTGTGAAACGGCCTTTAAAAAAAAGTCTCAGGGTACATCATGCTTAATTGGCACAACATAGTACATAAAAATCTTGTCCTACAACCTGCTTTGGTGAGTGGCAAGTGGGGTCTTAAAAGCTTTTGAGC
>NW_006923136.1:17725-21735 GCF_000298275.1 Orycteropus afer afer | reverse complement strand
TTTTTTTTTTTGCCAGACAGCAGGATTCCCCCTTTTAATAGGTAATATGCCCTGCCTTCCCTATGAGAAACCAGCTCCTTTCAGATACTTTGTATGTGGCCCTATTCCCCGGTAGGACAGGCACATACCATTTACAGGGGGCCAAGAATTTATGCTGTCTCTTGCTCTCTACTTTACTGTGTCCCCAGCTGGCTCTAGAAATACTGAAATATTTGAAAGAAGTTCATTTCATTTATAGTCAATTCTCATTATTCACAATAGTTATGTTCTATAAAGTCACCACAAATACTGAATTAATGAAAACTGAGCCAATGCTTCTAGAGGTAATACAGGGTTATGGTCCTGTGAGCCTCTGGTCACAACAATTTCATCAACTGATTAAAACATAACTTTGTTTTATGTGTCTTTCTCTTTAAAGACACCTATTTAATATAGTTGATTTATGAACATTGAAATCACAATGAACTCATGGTATGTAGTAGCATACATCCAAAAGCATGTAACTCATGCCTGAATGAAGCTTATATAGTACACATATTTTCCCCATAAAGTCACTTCACAGTCATCTTGTGCTTAGAAATATGAGACAACAATTTACCATTATGCTTTGAAGCCATTTTAAACAGTGAAATCACCCTTCCCCCCAAAACACAAAAATTTTGAAAAATGTGGCACAAAATTGACTCCAAAAGGATACTTACTTACAGTATGAGAACTGAAACAAAAAGGCAAAGTGTCACCTTGTTCAGCCTCAGCTGGGAACATGTGTGTCAGCTGACTCAAATTTTTTCGCTGCTCAGAGTGTGTTCCCGAATGACCAGAAAAGCACCATGAACATTGACTTTGGAGTTAAAAATAAATTTTAGTGAGTAGGTGAATTCTTAATTCTGGAACCCATGAATAATGAATAATGTATCTTTCTGAGCAAATGTTGACTTCCTTCTTGGGCAGTTTAGCTGTGTGCCTAGTTCAGTAATGAAAACAAACAAATTGTAATTGTTGTACAAACAGCATTATAGTAACTGAGGCAGAAATAAAAGACAGATAAACAAAAACACCCACAATCCCACCAATCTAGCAAATTATTTGACTGTTGTCAATTGTCTTTGTTTAATTTTAGTTAAATTGCCATATGACATTTTATTTTTTACCTAGTTGCAATTATAATAATGATAAGTATTTCTAACCTAATAATATATCCTAATTATTTCCCTAACGAGCTCTGGTGGTGCTGTGCCTGAGGCATTTGACTGCTAACCAGAAGGTTGGCAGTTCAAACCCACCAGCCACTCTGTGGAAGAAAGATTGGACAATTTACTTCCATAAAGATATTACTGCCTCATAAACCCAATGGGGGTTGCTGTGAGTCAGAATTAACTTGATGGCAGTGAGTCTGGTTTTTTGGTTTAATTATTTCCCTATCCTACTACATAGTCTTCTCAGTGATAATTTTGAATAGCTCTAGGGTATTTTATTAAGTGCATTCCTTTACTGTCCCCTTTTGTTGGGTCTTTGGATTGTTTGCAATTGTTAATTGTCATTCGCCCCTGTGCTCAAATATTTGTTGAGCTGCTATCATGGGTCACACACTGGGCCCTGGGGATTCCATGGCAAGTGAGGGAGATGTGGTCCTTGATCTGATGAGGGAGACAGTCACATAACTAGAAGAAGATGAAAGACATAATAAACTCTATTAAGAAATGAGTTAAAACACAGAGATAATATTAGGAAAGATTCATTTTAGGTAGGATGGATAAGAAAAGAAAAGGTCCTCTTTTAGAAGGCAATATTTAAACTGGGTGGTGCAACCAGTTGAGCAACTCAACTACTAGACAAAAGATTGGCAGTTTGAACTCACCCAGAGGCACCTTGGAAGACAGGCTTGCCGATCTGCTTCCAAAAGATTGCAGCTTTGAAAACCCTATGGAGCAGCTCTCCTCGGCGCACATGGTATTGCCATGAGTCAGAACTGACTCAAGGGCAACTAACAACAACAAAGGGGAAGAAGTATCTAAGCAGGGTACAAGTAGTCACTAACTTATGACATGTTCAAGTTACAATGAACAGCACTTTTGTTCTTTTTAATGTTTTTTTTAAATGAATGTGTGTATTAAAATATGTCTGTAAGGTTGTAGGTAATGTTTCCAGCCTCTAAAGACAACTAAAGGTCAGATTTTTAAAGATACTGATAAAAAAAGGCAATAATAATGAAAAAAAAAAAAAAGATTTGACTTACATCAGAACTGACTTACTATGGAGTTGTTGAAATGGAACCCTATCTAAGTCAGTGACTGCCTGTAAACGTTAGGAGAGGAAAGTATTCCAGGCAGAGAAAATTGACCCTGAGGCAAGAAAGAACTTGTATGTTAAGGAACTAATAAATAAGTAGCTGGAGAGCTGGTCCAGGTGAATTTGAAAAGTCAGGGGCCAGATTTTGCAGGGCTGTCAAACCAAAAACCAAACCCGCTGCCATGGAGTTGGATCCGACTTATAGCGACCCCTCCTTGTGTTTCCGAGGCGGTATCGCTACGGAAGTAGATTGCCCAGCCTTCCTTCCAAGGAGTGGCTGATGGGTTTGAACCTCCAGCCTTCTGGTTAGCAGCCACATGCCTTAGGCACTACGCCAGAAGAAAGGGCTGGCAGTTTACTTCCTAACTATTAGCCATTGAAAACCCTGTGGAGCACAGTTCTACTCTGATACATATGGTGTTGCCGAGAGTTGGAATTGACTCAGAGTGGCAACTGGTTTTGTTTTGTTTTTGATTTAGGCACCATGATAAAGAATATGTATCATGTAGTGAACTTTGCATTAAATTATAATAAAACATTTCACATTAGGATAATGCTTGTAAGGCTTCAAATGTGTTGACATCCCTGTGTTATTTTTTATATGCTATGATCTGTATTAGTTTCCTAGTGTTGCTGTAACAAAGTACCACCAAGTGTGTGGCTTATAAGAACAGATATTTATGGTATCCTAGTTTGAAACACATTACCATTGAGTAGAACTGCTCCATAGGGTTTCCAAGGTTGTAAATCTGTGCAAAAGTAGACTGTCTCATCTTTCTCCCGTAGAGCTGCTGGCAGATTTCAACCGCTGACCTTTTGGTTAGCAGTTGGATGCTTTAACCACTGTACCACCAGAGCTCCTCTCCAGTTCTAGAGACCAGGAATTCAAATTCAGGTGATTGGTAGAACCATGTTCTCTCTGAAGGGTCTAAAGGGAAGATTCTTTCACATCTCTCTTATCATCTGGTAACTCCAGGCATTCCTTGGCATGTAGATGCATCTTCTCTTATAAGGATACCACTCAGATAAGATCAGAACCCACCCTACATCAGGTATGACCTCATGTTAACTGATAATGTCTTCTAAGACCCTATTCCCAAACAAGGTCACATTCACTGCTTCAGGGATCAGAAATTCAACATATCCTTTTGAAGGACACAATTCAATCCATAACCTAATTAGTTATTATCTCCAATTTATAGATAAGGAAACTGTGGTCCAGAGAAGTTAAATGACATTTCTGAAGCCCCACCACAATTCAGCATAGGGGCAAGAAATGGAAACCAAGTTTGCTCTTTCTGCCAATTTATTGCATTTTTTGCCAAGTGAAGTTTTACATGCTGTATTGGTCTCTGTGCAGAAAGTTTATACTGATGCAGTGTCTTTCCATAGCCAACTGGCTGTGTTAAGGAGATTGCAAGACAGGGGGAAGAAAGAAGAGATTTTAGTAAACCCAGCTTCATTAAAACTACAGGAATTACTACCCAGTTTTTCTTTCAAAGAGCCAACGGATGGTATTCAGCCAAGAACCCAATGTCGTCGTTGTTATGTGCCATCGAGTCAGACCCTACTCATAGCAAGCCCTCCTTGGGTTTCCAAGGCAGTATCACTATGGAAGTAGATTGCTGAACCTTGCTTCCGAGGAATGGCTGGTGAGTTTGAACCGCCAGCCTTCTGGTTAGCAGTCAAGTGCCTTAGGCACTATGCTACCAGAGCTCCTA
>NW_006923136.1:11980-17130 GCF_000298275.1 Orycteropus afer afer | reverse complement strand
GGCGGTTCAAACCCACCAGCCACTCCTCGGAAGGAAGATGGGGCAATCTACTTCCATAGTGATACTGCCTCGGAAACCCAAGGAGGGGTCGCTATGAGTCTCGTCTGACTCAATGGCACATAACAACAACAACAACATGGAGAGCAACATACATTCAAAGCAGGGCTGTTGGCCACCATCTCTGAGCCGGGCTCCATCGTTTTCAAGTCTGCCTTTCAAGAGATTTGGTTGCTACCCTTGTTTTCTAAGATTAAGTTTTTAGCAGAGCCCCAACATGTAATTTTTCCCATGGTGGTTATTGTTCTGGTGCACCACATTTTACAAAGTTGATTCCATTTCAGTTTTGCCTCATTGGGCATGATTGAACCAGCAAGAACTGGTTCAAAGCCCTGAACCATCTTATGGTTTTATTTCAGGAATGACAGGGAATCCCAAACCTCAGAGTTGGAAAGGATTTGGAATTAGCTTTGTTTACCTACATCTTGTGCTGGCTGAATCCCCAAACATCTATGCAAATGCCTAAGTGTCCAGGCAGGCACTAGCTATGGAGGCAGCTTGTTTCTTTTTTTCTTTTTATTGTGATTCTGGTGCGATTTTACAAAGCAAATTCATTTTACACTCAACAGTTCATACACATTTTGCTTCGTGACACTGATTACAATCCCCACAGTGTAACAGCTCCCCTCCCATCTCCTCCCTGTGATTACCCCTTCCTTGCATCCTCCGTACCTATGCCTTCCTGTCTAGATTTCTCCCTGCGCAGATACTGCCCTTCCGGTCTCCCACTGTTGACTGTTCTAAGGAGTGCATCTCCCTAGTGTGGTTGTTCAGCTCATTGGCCAGTCAGTTTTTGGGCCGAGAGCCAGCTCATGGGAGTGAGTCTGTGTCCAGGCCTAAAGGATAACCCTGGGCCATAGTCTTGGGGGTTTCACCGTCTCTATCAGATTAGTAATTCTGGTCTTTTTCCTGTTTTTGAATTTTGTTCCACATTTTTTTCTCCCACTCTACCCAGGATTTCCAATTTTGATCCTTTTCTGAGAGGTTGCATTGGTAGCTGGGCACCATCTGGTTTGTCTGGCCTCAGCGTCATGTGGGCTGAGATTCCTGTAGCCCATTAGTCACTTGGAATAATTGTTTCCATATGTCTTTGATTTCTTCTCTCTTCTTTGCTCTGCACGAGGACAGAACAATAGTTGCATCTTGGATGGTTGCTTGTAAGCTTTTAAGACCCCAGTCAGTACTCAACAAAGTAAGATGTAGAACAAATGTTTTTGTGTACTATGTTGTGTCAATTGAGCTCAATGTCCCCTATGACCGTGGTCCTGAGCCTGTAGGCCCAATGACTTACTCCTTCAAGGTGCTTGGTTGTGATTAAGAAGTTACCCTAATTTGTCCCATTAGCTCTATAATATATGTGAACATTTTTTATAGCACATACAAATACACATGTAGAAATGCCATCCAGCAAATCTATGTATGATCATGGGTATATTCCCATTTGCCTACCCATACCTGATCTTGCCTGTCTATCTACGATCCAGCCATAGACTAATGTTTGTTATTACTGATAGTACAGAACTGTGTTGTTGTTATTAGGTGCCTTTGAGTTGGCTCCAACTCATAGTGACCCTGTGTACAACAGAATGAGACACTGCCCAGTCCTGTGCATCCTCATGATCTTTGCCTATTGGTGCAGCCACAGTGTCAATCCATCTTGTTGAGGGTCTTCCCCTTTATTGCTGACCCTCTACTTTATCAAGCATGATATCCTTCTCCAGAGACTGGTCCCTTCTGACAATATGACCAAAACAGGTGAGACAAAGTCTGGCCATTCTCATGTCTAAGAAGCATTCCAGCTGCTCTTCTTATAAGACGGATTTGTTTGTTCTTCTGGTAGTCCATGGTATTTTCAGTATTCTTTGCCACCACCACAATTCGAAGGTGTCAACTCTTCTCCCTTATTCACTGTCCAACTTTTATACACCATGAAGCAATTGAAAATATCATGGCTTGCATTAGGTACACCCTAATTTTCAAAGTGACACCTTTGCTTCTTAACACTTTAAAGAGATCTTTTGCCTTAGATTTGCCAATGCAATACAACATCTGATTTCTTGACTGCTGCTTCTATGGGTGTTGATTGTGGATCCAAGTAAAATGAAATCTCTGACAATTTCAGTTTTCTCCATTTATTGTGATGTTGCTTATTGGTCCAGTTGTGAGGATTTTTTTCCTATATGTTGAGGTATAATCCATACTGAACACTGTAGTCTTTGATCTTCGTCAATAAGTACAGTGTTGTATATGTAATAGTATTTGTATTTGTTGTCTGTGCTTTTTGTACATCTCTCTATGTCCTCCTTTTTCTTAGTGTTACTGTGCTGATCACCCACTTTCGTTATATTGCTTGCCTTCACCCAAGTCAACACATGTCTCTTAAGTAGTAGGTACTTTTCCCTCCCCTCCCGTCCCTGGTAACCAACAAAGAAAATTTCCTTCCTTGAGTAAACCTTTCCTTGACTTTTTGTAATATCAGACTCATACAATATTTGTCCTTCTGTGATTGACTTATTTCATTCAGCATAATGTGGAGTCAGCTTATTTCAATAGCCCATTCACTTGGTCAATAATTAGTAATTAGGTACCAAATAATAACTGAACACTTAATAGGCACAGCAGTAGAGAACACCTAACAGGGTACAGAGAGATGACTGAAATTGACTTGGTCCCTGCCCCGATGGCACCTATAGTCTAGTGGGGGTAGTAGGTATTCAACAATTGTTGTTGGGTGCTGTCAAGTCAATTCTGACTCATAGCACTCCAGGTGACAGAGTAAAACTGCTCCATCACGTTTCATCAGCTGTAATTTGTATGGGAGCCGATCTCCAGGTCTTTGTCCCACCGAGCTACTAGGTGGATTCAAACCACCAACCTTTTGGTTAGCAGCAAGTGCTTAATTGTTGTGTCACCAGGGTTCCTTATTAACAATTAAACAAATGGGTAAGTGTTCTGGTTACCTAGTGCCACTCTGACAAGAATATACCACAAATGGGATGGCCTTAACAAACAGGAGTTTATTCTTAAAATTTGGAGGCTTTAAGTCCAAGTTCAAAGTGCCAAGCTCTACGGGCGGGGAAAGCCCCTCAACCTTGGGGTCCAGCTCTGCCTCCTGCTCCCAGCTCACTGGAGCTAGAGGTATTTCTTCATTCAGACAGCTGCTGGCTGCTGAGGCTGAGAAGCCCCAAGGTTGACAAGTAAATAGGCACAGTCCCGATATTACCAAACCACACAGCAGGCCATTAACTAAAGTCCACTGTAAGTCCCAAGTTTGGCAGAGCATAGCAGGCTAGCAATGACACGGCTACATGCAGGGTCCAAGTGTGCCATAAGCTAGAGACTATTCCCAAAGTTGCTTTTTATATACAGGAAGCAGGCCACATACCCAAAGCAGCTACTCAACTGCTTGTGGTAGATCCCACCATGGAGTTGATTGCCAGTCTCATCATGGGGAATACTACCACCAGCTGCCCAGCCACTCAACCAGGCCCAGCCTGGTTGACACAAACATAACTACCACAATAAGAGAATTACCACATATGATATCATAAAAGATAAGAGTGCCAGGAGAAAGAATAGGGTTGAAGGAGGAAAACTTAGTTTAGATTTGAGAAGTGGCATTTAATCTAAAGTCTGGGATTGATCCCCACCCCACTCCCATCCTCTGCTACTATACTACCTCTTGCTTTCTGTACACTAGGCAGATTGGCCTCTTGCTGTTCTTTGAACATGCTAGACGTGTTCCCCTTCAGGGCCTTTTCTGTAGCTGTTTCCTTTGCTTGGAAGACTCTCCCAAGAGATCCTCTGACTAATTTTCTTACCTCCTTCAAGTCTTGCCTCTATCTCAACTCTATCTGAACTACTTAAAATTGCAACTTGTCCCTACTTCCTGCCTTGGAACTCCAAATCCTCCAGTTTTTGCTGTATCTTTTTTTCCATAGCACTTATCTCCTAACACATACTATGTAATTTACTCATTTATCATATTCATTGTTTATTGTGTTTTTTTTTCTGGCTGACACCTAAATTCTAGGGATTTTAGTCTGTTTTGTTCACTGGTGTATTTCAAGCACCTAATTCAGTGCCTGGCACAGAGCAGGCATGGAGCAATAGTCACTGAATGAATATAGGCCTGTGCAGAGCCGGGAAGACTGTCTGAGGCAGAGGGATGTGCATGCATACTGGCCTGAGGTAAGAAAGAAATCAAGATACTTATGAAATAGAAGAAGGAAGGACAGGTAGCCAGAAGGAGAGTGATAGGCGATGAGGTTGGAGAGTGGGCAGAGCCAGATCTTAAGTCATCTCTGATCCTTAGGAAATTTTTGTCTTATACTGAGCAAGATCAGTCACCTTTCAGATACTAGGCTTGGTCTTAGTTCTCTGAGGTAACATCAAGACATCTTTTAACATATGATGGTCCATCAGATATTTGGTGTTGGATATCATGGCCACTGAGTTTTCTACTTCTGAGCATTCTCCTGGCTAATGGTCTTAGTTTCTTTGATTAGGTGTTCCAGTCTGGTTTCTGTAGGGAAAAAAAACCAGTGAATTGAGAGACTTGCAGGCAATATGGCAGGCCACTGGTTCCAGTCTGAGATCCCTTGGTCAGATGATGATGAGCCAGATGTAGGATCCAGATGTGGCAGTCTGCTTCCATAAAGATTGACAACCTAGGTATCTTGGGATTGTTGCCTTTGCAGCCTTTGAACCAGCAGCCTGCATCTTACCTGCTGATCTGGGATTTGTTAGCCTCTGAAGCTAGCAGCCTGTTATATTGCCTGCCGATTTTGGTTCATAAGCCCCAGTATCTACGTGAGTCAGGAGAAGCTTCCAGCTTGACATCTGACCCCCAAACTTGGGACTTGCCAGCCTCTACAACTGCATGAGCCATTTCATTGAGATAAATCTGTCTCTCTTTCTCTCTAAGCTTCACTGGTTTTGCTTCTCTAGAAAACCCAGCCTAAGACACTTATCAAAGAAACTAAGGCTAATAGCCTGGAGAAAACTCAGAGGTAGAAGACTCAGTGGTCATGATACCAACACTGGTGGGTTCAAACTGTTGACCTTTCAGTTAGCAATCAAACACTTATCCA
>NW_006923136.1:10618-11466 GCF_000298275.1 Orycteropus afer afer | reverse complement strand
GGCTGTTGCAAAGTATATTTGGCGAGTCATTTTCTGTTTTCCAAAACTAATTAGAGATGGATAAATTTAAATGGTTGTCGAAGCCAACAATAAAACATTATGTCCTCATTAGCTGAAATAATGCTGTGGTTTCCTTTCTCATAGGAAGGATCTTGACTCAGAAAAATTAGGCTCTGGTTCAGTGGTGTGTTAGAGCTGCTCATGCCTGCTTGTGCCTTCTCATGTGAGCCAGTTGCATCCCTTCCCAGACCCATGTTCAGTCCTTGTTGTTGTTATGTGCTGTCGAGTTGGACTTGACTCATAGCGACCCCAACTTGGGTTTCTGAGGTGGTATCACTATGGAAGTAGATTGCCCAACCTTCCTTCCGAGGAGTGGCTGGTGGGTTTGAACCACAGAACTTCTGGTTAGCAGCCAAATGCCTTACCCACTACACCACGAGAGCTCCTTACCAGGGCCCCTAGCACATGGTGAACACTCAGTAAATGGCAGCTAATAATGATGACAAAAATTAACAACTTTGTCCTCCAGCCAAACAGACCTACTTAATGTTTTTCAAATAATACTGTTTTCTTTTTCTTGGCTTCATTTTTCTTGATTGTTCCCAATCGTCCTTCACCTCTTCTCTCTGTCAATCCACCTCCTTCTCAGAATTCCAGCTGCACTCTTTATCACCTGAGTTTAAAACCATGCGGCTACTACGTCTTGTCTCAGGTGGAAAATGAACAAGAGTAGACACTGAAGGGCTAGGGGAAGGTACATCACACAGGCTTTCCCCATTCCCTTTCTCTTCCTACCTAGAAGCTGCTGGAAATGTTTTATTCATGAGTCTGAGCCAGGATTTCCTAAG
>NW_006923136.1:6121-10297 GCF_000298275.1 Orycteropus afer afer | reverse complement strand
TGGTTAGCAGTCAAGTGCCTTAGGCACTATGCTACCAGAGCTCCTGTTCAGTCCTTAGTAGCTTGGAATTGGTTCTACTGGGAGGTTTTTTTTTTTAATTGTAAAAATATATATAGCAAAACACTTTTCAATTCAACATTTTTCAGGTGTACGATTTAGTGATATGAATTACTGATGGGAGTATTTACTCCATGTTGTTGTTGTTGTCAGTTGCCATTGAGTTGGCTCTGACGCATGGTGACCTTATCTGTAATAGAATGAAACATTGTCTGTTCGTGCACCATTTTATGATCATTGGTATGTTTGAATTTATTCTTGCAGCTCAACCTAGAAGCTCATCTTCTATTACTATATTAGGCAATATTCTGTGGTGATCCATAGGATTTTCACTAACTAATATTCAGAAGTAGAACTGCCAGGTCTTTCTTCTTAGTCTTAGGTTAGAAGCACCACTGAAACTTGCATAAGTGAGTCTCTGGTACTTGAAATACTAATGGCATAGCTTTCAGCATTCCAGCCACATGCCAAGCCACCACAGTATGACAAACTGATAGATGGATGGTGGATTCACTCTATGGAAATTGGCAAATGCTACAAATCAGGCCTGCACACAAAGTTGACATTTACCAACATATAACTGCTCTGGCTGTTGAAGAGGGACCAGTCCAGCTATCCTTGAGACACACATTTAAAGCAGGAAGTGCCAGGCATTATTTTGATTAAGTGTATTTGAAGGTGGCTATTCTCCCCTTGGGCCTCTCTGAGTGTCTGCCAGAGCACTTTAGGGGAAGAGAATGGACTTCTGGAGCAGAGGCAAGGGAGGGTGGTTTCCATAGAAACCTGGGCAGGGAGTGGAGCTAGGGAGGCATTTTTAAAGCGGCACTTCTGAAATTGTAATGTGCAGGTGAATCACTCGGGCACCTTGTTTCAATGCAGATTCTGATTCAGTAGATCTGGGTGGTGCCTGAGATTCTTCATTTCTAACAAGCTCCCAAGTGCTTCTACTGCTGCTGATCTATATGCCACTCTGTGAGTAACTAGGTTCAAGAAGATAATTTGAGACTGGACAGAGGAATCTAAAACTTTGAGAAGGCTCATCAAACATTAAATCCACCAGCACTCAAGGATTGGCATTTTCCTTGCCTCTTGCCAGCTTAGTGGGAGAAATGATGTGGCAGCTGTAAAAGCTTCACAGCAGGAGTGAGTGGAGCTGGACTCAAACCCCATCTCTCACTGTTAGGGATTCAATTGTGTCACCCCAAAATATGTTGGAATTCTAATCCTCACACCATGATGTAATCCTGTTTGGGGATTTTCCTTATTACACTAATGAGGCCATATCAGTTTAGGGTGCGTTGTGAATCTAATCACTTTTGAGACATAAAATGAGCAGATTAGTTACCGAGACCACTTGAACACATACGGGGAAGACCTACACTAACTGAAGATACTGAAGGCAGATGAGTCTATAAGCTCAGAAACTCCAAGGATTGCTGGCTCCTAGAAGCTGAAATAAACAAGGAAGGACCTTCCATAAGAGCGATGTGTGGTACTTGGACTTCTAGCCTCTTAAACTGTGAAAAATAATTTTCTCTTCTTTTAAGTCACCCATTTGTGATATTTCTGTTATAGCAGCATTAAGAAATTAGGGCAATAACAAATATTATGACTTTGGCAAACTGCTGACCTTCCCAGAGTCTCAGTTTTCCAGCTATAAAATGGGGCTATCACTTCACAAGAGGGTTGTGAGGAAGAAATGAGCTTAGTACAGCACTTGGCCTGCAGTGGTTATACCACCGTGTGAGTTGCCTTTCTCTCCTTGCCTTCCTGGTCTTTCTCAAGCTTAAGGTCAAGCAACCATCATTAGCAAGCAAACCATCTGTTTACCCCAAACTTTTTTTTTTTAAATTATAAAAGTTACAAACTGTTTTTGCAAAATTGACAAAACAATTTATTAAAAAAAAACCCTAAAAACACTCGTGTTTCTCCTACTCAGTGATTACACAGGTAGGTAGCATTTGGTATATTTCCTGCTAGACATTTATGTAGCTTTTTTGTTGAAACAAAAATGGAATTATGTTCAACATTGTTTTCTAACTGGCTTTTAAAATTAGTAATATACAACTGGTAGGTCTTTATATCCAGATATATAGATCACTTATTATTATGGGAGCTCTGGTGGCATAGTGCCTAAGGCACTTGACTGCTAACCAGAAGGCTGGAGGTTCAAACCCACCAGCCACTCCTCAGAAGGAAGATGGGGCAATCTACTTCCATAGTGATACTGCCTCGAAAACCCAAGGAGGGGTCGCTATGAGTTGGGTCCGACTTGACGGCACATAACAACAACAACAACAGTTGTAGATCCACAGTAGACATTTAGAGATTTGATTGGAGGTCGGGAATGGCATTGACCTGCTGGATTCAGTTCTTCTTCCAGGAAGGAATGTGCCACGCTGTGGGGAGTGGTGTTCCAGAGCTCTCCTCTTGGTTTCCTCGGGAGTGCTGGTCTCCAAACATCTCTAGGCCATTCACCATAAAGAAGGCCAAAGGTTAGCAATGTCCTGGGAAGCCCAGTTGAACCTGGATGGAGGGCAGAGACTCACTCTGGGGAAAACCAAATGTATAACTCTGATCTAAGGACAATCTGAGACCAGAGGACATCCAAGGACTCTGCAGTGAGTCATACAATGAAAAATGTTCAACAAAAGAAAAGATTGAGGAGGTGAAAGATAATGAACTCAAGTATCTGTAACCTCTTTTCCCAGCAGGAACCCCAGATGCTTTAGCAGGTCTCCTTGAGATGATCTTCATGATGCCTTAATGCTAGAAGTGTGGGGGAGAAAGGCATCCATTTATCCATTCATTCCATTAGTCTTCAAATTTGTATTGAGCTCCTACCATGTGTCAGACCCTTTACAGGATGAACAAAATCCATGCTCTTACAAATGGTACATTCAAGTTAGGGAGGTCACATACACTTAAACCGAAATATAAGATAATTCTACCTGACAAACCCATCTCCTTTCTGCAGGAGGAAGATGAAGCAATCTGCTTCTATAGAGATTTGTAGCCTTGGAAACTCTCTGAGGGTTGCTGTGAGTTGGAATCAACTTGATGATTGTGGGTTTTTTTTTTTTTTTTTGCGTTCTAGTTGACAATAGGAGCTCTGGTAGCATAGTGCCTAAGGCACTTGACTGCTAACCAAAAGGCTGGCGGTTCAAACCTACCAGCCACTCCTTGGAAGGAAGATGGGGCAATCTACTTCCATAGTGATACTGCCTCGGAAACCCAAGGAGGGGTCTCTATGAGTCGGGTCTGACTCGATGGCACATAACAACAACAGTTGACAATAAGTGCTAGGACAGGAATAAAACAGGGTAAGGTGATGGAAAGTGACTGGTGGTGGTGGTGAATTGTTATTTAGATATAGTAATCAGAGCAGGCTTCTTTGAAGAGGTGGCATTTCAACTGAACTATGAAGGATGTGTGTTACTTTTGAACCGAAGTCTGCCTTTCATTCAGGGGCTACATCATTGGAGACTAGCATGGGCAAGGCCTTTACGTATTCAAAGCCTGGCTGTGCCTTTTAGAACATCAGTCTTTTCTTCTCCAGGCAAGCATCCCACTTCCCAGCTGTTGTTTATTTTACCTGATTTAATTCTTCTTAATTCCTTCTCAAATAATTCTGGGTATATATATTTAATCTGGCACCCAGAATGAAGGATTGTGTATGACCAGCATAAAAGGACCACTCTGCCCTAGTAATAGAAACATTTCTATTCATTCAGCCAAAGTGGCAAGAACTTTTAAAATTTTTGGTTGAGTACATCACTTTGTTTTCTTAATTAAGATTGCAGGCAAATAAATCACCGAAGTCCTTTATACATCTTCTAACTTGTGCCATGGAGTTCTGGAAAGTAAATTCAGAGTCTTACAATTATTAGTATTAAATTTAATCTTGTTCTTTTTGGCCCAGTTTTTCAAGCTTGTCTGGATCTTTTTGCTTCCTAGTTCTGTCACCCAATGTCTTTTCATCCCTTCAGTAATTTATCAAGGAGGTGAAGAGGGTAGCCCAGGTGAGAGAAGATGGCAGTTTGCAAAGATGAGGATAGATAGGGGTTAAAACCAAAAAAACCAAATGCACTGCTGTCGAGTCGGATCCGACTCATAGTG
>NW_006923136.1:1622-5186 GCF_000298275.1 Orycteropus afer afer | reverse complement strand
GTAATTGAAAATACCATGACTTGTGTCAGGTGCACCTTAGTCTTCAAGGAGGTATCTTTGCTCTTCAGCACCTGAAAGAAGTCTTTTGTGGCAGATTTGCCCAATGCAATATGTTGTCTGATATCTTAACTACTGCTTCCATTGGTCTTGATTGTAGAATCAAGTAATATGAAGTCTTTGACAACTTCAGTCTTCTCTCCATTTATTGTGATGCTGCTTATTGGTCTTGTTGTGAGGAGTTTTGCTTTCTTTATATTGAGGTGCAATCCATGATATCATTCTCCAGGGACTCATCCCTTTTAACAAGGTGATCAAAGTAGGTGAGGTGAAATCTGGCCAAATCTATTCAAATGGTCTATAAATTCAGATGAGATGTGCTCTTGGGCTCTCATGGGCTTGTTTGAATTTTTTTAGCTTCAACTTGAGCTTGCATGTGAACATTTGATGGTCTTTTCTACAGTCAGCTCCTGGCCTTGTTTTGACTGATGATACTGAGTCCATTGCCTTTTCCCACAGATACAGTTGATTTGATTTCTGTGTATTCCATCTGGTGAGGTCCATATGTATAGTCACTGTTTATGTTTTTGATAAAAGGTATTTGCAATGAATAAGTCAAATTCTATCATGTGATCTCTAGCATCAGTTATATCACCAAGGCCATATTTTCCATTTACTAGTGCTATTTCTTTGTTTCCAACTTTCACATTCTAATCACCAGTAATTATCAAGACATCTTGATTGCATGTTTAGTCAATTTCAGACTGCAGATGTTTTGAAAAATCTTCAGTTTCTTCATCTTTTGCTTTGGTGGTTGGTGCATAAATTTGAATAACAGTCATATTAACTGGTCTTCCTTTTAGGTATATGGATATTGTCTTATCATTGAGAGTATTGTATTTCTGGACAGATCTTGCAATGTTCTTTTTGATGATGAATGTGACACCATTCTTTTTCAATTTGTCATTCCTAGCATAGTAGACCACCATTATGTATGATTGTCTGATTCAACATGGCCAATATCAATCCATTTCAGCTCACTAATATCTAGGATACAGATTTTTATGCATTCCATTTCATTTTTGCCAACTTCCAGTTTTCCTACGTTCATACTTCACACATTCCACATTCCAATTATTAGTGAATATTTGCAGCCGTTTCTTCCCATTTTGAGTCATGTCCTGGAAGCTTTACTCCATCCATTTCATTAAGGTTGATTCTACTTTAAGGAGGCAACTCTTCCCCAGTCATATTTTGAGTGCCTTCCAACCTGAGGGGTTTGTCTTCTGGCACTATATCAGACAATGTTTCATGGCTCTTTATAAAGTTTTCCACTAAGATATCAGACTGTGTTTCACTGCTGTTTATTTTCAACAGCCAATTTTTTTCAGAAGTGAATGGCACTGTCCTTCTTCCCAGTCTGTTTTAGTCTGGAAGCTTTTCTGAAACCTGTCCACTGTCAGTGACCCTGCTCATATTCGAAATATCTGTGGGATAGCCTCCAGCCTCACAGCAACATGCAAGTCACCACAGTATGACAAACTGACAGACGAGTGGTAGACAGTTCATCATAATATCATGATACCATCCTTTTTATTTTGGTTGGTTCTGTTGTGATGACACTCATTTGCGTTATTAACATCTCCTTCTTTTCCTTTGTTCAGTTTACTGGATTTTACTAATTTTTCCAAAGGACCAACTTCTAGTCTTATTGATTATTTTTATTGTTTTTCTGTTTTCTGTTCCATTTATTTCTGCTGAAATCTTTATTAATCCTTTTCTTCTTAGGACTATACTTTTTTTTTTTTTTTTTTTGCTGCTCTTTTTCTAATTGCTGGAGATGTTGGGTTAAGATATTGGTTTTAGCTCTTCTTCCTTTCTTTTATTGTGATTTGGGTAAAAGTTTACAGAGCAAATTCACTTTCCATATAGCAATTCACATACACTTTGTCTCATGACATCGACTACAATTTTCCACAATACAATAGCTCGCCTCCCACTTCCTCCACAGAGTTAGCTCTTCCCTGTGTCCTCCCCTCCATGCATTCCTGCCCACCAAGCTATCTCCCTGTGCGTACACTATTCTCCCATGATTGTTCTTCCGAGGAATATATCTACCTCAGGTAAATGTTCAACTCATATGCCTGTCTTTGGATTGGCTGGAAGCCACAGGTGTGAGTTCAATTCCAGACCTGAAAGGCAGATAGGGGCTGTAGTCTCAGGGGTTTCATTAGGCTCTATCAGACCAGCAAACCTGGTCTTTTTTTTTTTTCTCCCCCAAATGATTTTGAGTTTTGTTCCACATTGTTCTCCCACTCTATCCAGCATCTCCTACTTAGATCCCACTCCGAATGGATGACGATGATAGCCAGGCACCATCTAGTTCTTCTGGTCTCATAGTTGTATAGTCTGAGGATTGCATGGTGTACCAGTCACTTTGACTGATTGTTTCCATGAATCTTTGGTTTTCTTCATTCTTCTTTGTGCTGGATGAGGAGAGACCCATCATTGCATCTAGATGGCTGCTTGCAAGCTTTTAATATCCCAGTCACTACTCGCCAAGGTAGAAGGTGGAACAATGTTTTGTGTAGTGTGTTATGCCAATTGAGCTTGATGTCCCCTGTGACCATGGTCCTGTTGGCTCTTCTTTCTTGATATGTGCATTTATTTGCTATAAATTGGCCTCTGAGCACTGCTTTGGCTGTGTCCCAATGATTTTGGTATGTTGTGCTTTTATTCTTGTTTTATTCAAGGAATATTGTTATTTCCTTTTTTGAAATTTCTTCTATTCCCCAGCATTTTTATGGAGGGTGTTATTCACTTTCCGTGTGTTTGCTTTTTTATCCTTGATCCTCCCATTGTTGATATCTAATTTTATAACATTGTGATCTGAGAAGATGCTTTGCAGTATTTTGATGTTTCAAAATTTATCAGGGCTTGTTTTGTGGCTCAATGCATGGTCTATTCTGAACAATATTCTAGGTGCACTGGAAAAGAATGCACAATTGCTGTTGTATGAAGTGCCCTATATATGTCTATAAGGACAAGTTGTATGATTTTATTGTTTAGTTCTTCTGTGTCTTTGTTGAGTTTCTTTCTAGTTGTTCTATCCTTCGTTGAAAATGGTGTAGTAAATTTTCCTACTATTACTGTGGAGTTGTCTTTTTCTTTTCAATTCTGTTAAAGTTTGATTTATGTATTTTGGAGTTCTTTCATTGAGTGCATAGGTATCAATTATGGTTACATCTTGTTGTTCTTTCGACCCTTTAATCATTTTATAATGTCCATTTTTTTTCTCTTTTGGTCGTTTTTGTCTCAAAGTCTATTTTATTAGAAATTAATATTGCCACTTTTGCTCTTTTTTGATTGCCATTTTCTTTTTAGTCATTTATTTATTTTTATTATTGTGATTTGGGTGAAGATTTACAGAGCAAATTCACTTTCCATATAGCAGTTTACATATACTTTGTCTCATGACATTGACCACAGTTTACTATAATGCAACAGCTCCCCTCCTACTTCCTCTCCGTAGTTACCTCTTCCCAGTATCCATCCCTCCATGGACTC
>NW_006923136.1:0-507 GCF_000298275.1 Orycteropus afer afer | reverse complement strand
CAAAGAAAATGTCCTTCTATAGATAAACCTTTCCTTAACTTTACAATGACGGACTAATACAATATTTGTCCTTTTGTGACTGACTTCTTTCCCTCAGCATAATGTCTTCCAAGTTCATCCATGTTATGTGGTGTTTTGCAGATTCTATATTATTCTTTAGCATTGCATAGTGTTCCATTGTTTGTATGTACCATAGTTTGGTTATCCATTCCTCAATTGATGGACACCTAGGTTGTTTCCATCTTTTGGCTATTTTATGGTCTATTTATGCCATATATTGTTGTTGTTGTTGTTGTAGTTTGCCATCGAGTTGGCCCCGACTCATAGCGACCCCTCCTTGGGTTTCCGAGGCACTATCACTACGGAAGTA
The DNA here is from genome assembly GCF_000298275.1 of Orycteropus afer afer. Classification (NCBI taxonomy): domain Eukaryota; kingdom Metazoa; phylum Chordata; class Mammalia; order Tubulidentata; family Orycteropodidae; genus Orycteropus; species Orycteropus afer. The sequence goes on along the minus strand of NW_006923136.1, from coordinate 137 downwards.
GGATTGCCCAACCGTCCTTCCGAGGAGTGGCTGGTGGGTTTGAACCGCCAGCCTTCTGGTGATCAGTCAAGTGCCTTAGGAAATCTAGGGGCAAATTTAAGGGCCATATATTAGGGCCCTTAAATTTGCCCCTAGAT
>NW_006923135.1:67805-68393 GCF_000298275.1 Orycteropus afer afer | reverse complement strand
GCAGCAGAACCTTTCCTGTCCCAGCTAACACCATTCAAAAATGTTCTGAACCTACATTTAATTGGGCCATGACTGAGTGGACAAAATGTTAAAATCAGTTATTACATGGTGGTATTAGTTAAAGAAAATAAAGTATGTTCTTCCCTGATGAAAGGAGAATACCTTCTAACAACACTGACCTTCACTCCAATCATCAGTCATGGTTTGGGATATGTAAACAGTTGTTTCTAATCCAGTATCTCTATCCTAGAATTCTGAAAAATAAGATCAACATTGTAAAAATAGATTCTGAACAATTCTTTTTGTGTTGAAAATCATGGTAGAAAATATCAAAGCAGTGGTTGTTGAGTTAATTCTGAGTCACAGCAACCCATGTGTGTGAAAGTAGAACTGGGTTCCCAAAAGTTTTCAGTGACTGAATTTTCAGCAGTAGATCAGCAGGTCATTCTTCTCAGGAGTCTGTGGTTAGATTATATCTCCAACCTTTTCATCAGCAGTTGAATGCATTAACTATTTGTACCAGAAGGAAGAAATTTCAATCTTATTTCAAGGAGTAAATGATATTAAATTCAAAATTATTTTCAGGAA
>NW_006923135.1:65207-66510 GCF_000298275.1 Orycteropus afer afer | reverse complement strand
AGGCCAGAATTTAGGTTTATGTTCCAGGCAACTAATGCTGCTAATTACTCTCTTGGAACAAGTCAGAATACATGAGGAATTTTGAAAGACCAAACTTCTAAAAGAGATTGTATAAATTAAGGGAATGGAATGAGTTTTTTGAGCTTTTTGTGCCCCATAACTCAGTAAGATTAAAAGGAAGAAGTACACATAAGTAATGAAACATTCATAGTTTGTATACCTGAGCATAGTGTGTATATTGTCTTCACACTACAACTACTTTCAAGGAATTGATAGCTCATAATTTTCAAGAGAATGAAATTACAAATACTGGATAATTTCTACATCACTTTAGGATGTGATAGGGATGATGAGCATGAGACAGACTGAAACAATTTTAATTACTAATATAAAATAAGATGTGTATATAAGAACTTCCATTATTAATGATTTGAATTTAACACCTGTGTTGCAATTCAGTACAAGCAACATACAAAGTCACAAACATTTTTGCTAATAGAATAAATTCAGATTTACATAATCCTTTCAAAATTGAAAAAAATGTTTTTGTTTTTGTTTTTTTGTTGTTGCTGTTAAACTTACATTCTTTGATTATATTTTCTTTTAAGCGTTCTCTGGAAGATCATACTGTAATAATTATTTTGTCAAAAAGAATAGGTGAATATCTGTGTAAAAAGCAAAAAGGACCAAAAAGAAACAGGTGATGGAGAAGTTCAATATCTTTGGCCAAAACAAGGCCAGGGGTTGATTGTGGAGCACACCATCAACAGCTTATATGCACGTTCAAGTTGAAGATGAACACAATTAACACAAGTCCACGAGACCCAAATATGATCATGATAATATCGCTTCTGAATTTAGAGAACATTTAAAGAACAAATTTGATGCACTGAATGCCAATAAACAAAAACGAGAGGAATTGTGGTATGGCGTCAAGAGCATCATCCATAAAGAAAGTAAGAGATCATTAAAAAGACAAGAAAGGAAGAAAAGATCAACATCGATGTCAGAAGAGACTCTGAAACTTGTCATTGAATGGAGATCAGCTAAAGCAAACATGAAGAAATAACAAGATAAAAGAGCTGATATATATATATGCTTTTTAATTGGTCAGGATATCAAAATAATTTTTTTTTATAATAATGATTTATATAATCATTAGGCTCCCAGAATTTGCCCTTTGGAGTGCCTATTTATTTTCCTTTAAAGAAAAAAACATTTGAATCCATTGACCAATTAATTTAAGGGGATGTGTGGCATAGTGGGTCAGATGTTTGGCTGTTAACCCCAAGGTCAGCAGCTT
>NW_006923135.1:52506-62817 GCF_000298275.1 Orycteropus afer afer | reverse complement strand
TTGGCATTAGGATTTGAGGAAGAATCATTAACAACCTGAGATACACAGACAATACAACTTTGCTTGCTGAAAGTGAGGATGACTTGAGGCACTCACTGATGAAATTTGAAGAATACAGTCTGCAGTATGGATTACATCTCAATATAAAGAAAACAAAAATCCTCACAACTGGACCAATGAGCAGCACCACAGTAAATGAAGAGAAGATTGAGGTTGTCAAAGAATTCACGGTGCTTGGTTCTATAATCGATGCCAGTTGAAGCAGCAGTCAGGACATTAGACGATGTGTAGCATTGGGAAGGTCAACCGCAAAGGAATTATTTCAATTGCTAAGGAGCAAGGATGTCTCCTTGAGGACTAAGGTGCACCTGACACAAGCCATATTTTCAATCGCCTCATATGCATGTGAGAGCTATGCAATGAATAAAGAAGACCCAAGAGGAGTTGACGCTTTTGAGTTGTGGGGCTGGCGAAGAATGCTGAAAGTACCCTGGACTGCTAAAAGAACTAACAGATCTGTCCTGGAGGGAGTGCACCCGAAATGCTCCTTGGGAGTGAGAATGGCCAGACTTCGTCTTACCTATTTTGGTCATGTTGTAAGGAGGGACCATTCCCTGGAGAAGGATGTCATACTTGGTAGGGTAGAGGGTTGATGAAAGAGGGGGAGACCTTCAACGAGATGTATTGACTTGGTGGCTGTGTTGATGGGCTCAAGTATAGCAGGGATCATGGAGCTGGCGCAGGATCAGGCAGTGTTTTGTTCTGCTGTGCATGGGGTCGCTATGAGTCGGAAATGACTCGACGGCATCTAACAACAATAATAACATCTAACTTCTGCAGTCTGAAATTGACTGAACATACAATAAAGATGTGTGGATTATCCCTGGTGACTGGAATGCAATAGTTGGAAACAAAGAAGAGTTATCAGTATTTGGAAAATATGGCCTTGATGATGCAAATAACACTGGAGAACATGACAGAATTTTGCAAGACCAATAACTTGTTCATTGCAAATTCCTTTTTCAACAATTTAAGCAACAACTATACATGTGGACTTCACCAGAAGTCCTGTGTTTCACTACACTGGAATCAGATTGACTACACATCTGTGGTAAGAGCTGATGGAGAAGTTCAGTATCTTTGGCCAAAGCAAGGCCTGGAGCTGATTGTGGAGCACACCATCAATAGCTCATATGCATGTTCAAGTTGAAGATGAACACAATTAACACAAGTCCATGAGACCAAAATATGATCATGATCATAACCCTTCTGAATTTAGAGACCATTTAAAGAATAGATTTGATGCACTGAACACCAATAACCAAAAACCAGAGAAATTGTGGGATGACATCAAGAACATCATCTATGAAGAAAGCATAGGTCATTAAAAAGACAAGAAAGGAAGAAAAGACCAAAATAGATCTTGGAAGAGACTCTGAAACGTGCCCTTGAATGGAGACTAGCTAAAGCAAAAATGAAGAAACGACAAGATAAAAGAGCTGAGCAGATGATTTCAAAGAGCAGCTTGAGCAGACAAAGCCAACTATTATAATGAAATGTGCAAATACCTGGAGTTAGAAAATCAAAAGAGAATAACATGATCATCATTTCTCAATCTGAAAGAACCGAGGAAAAAATTTAAGGCTTGAGGTGCAATATTGAAAGATTCTATGGGCAAAATATTAAATGATGCAAGAAGCATCAAAAGAAGATAGCAAGAATGCACAAAGTTACTGTGCCAAAAAGAATTGGTTGATGTTCATCAATTTCAGGAAACAGCATATGGTCAAGTACCAACGGTATTGAAGGAAAAAGTGGAAGCTGCACTAAAATAATTGGCAAAGAATAAGGCTCTAGGAGTTGATAGAATACCCATAGAGATGTTTCAACAAACACATGCCCCTCTGGAGGCATTCACTTGGTTATGCCAAGAGATTTGGAAGACAGCTACCTGGCCAACTGAGTGGAAGACATTGATATTTGTAGCCATTCCTAAAAACCTGATCCCACAGAATGTGGAAATTATCGAATAATATCATTAATATTGGACACAAGTACAATCTTACTGAAGATAATTCAAAAACATTTGCAGCAGTATATTGACAGAGAGCTTCCACAAATGCAAGTTGTATTCAGAAAAGGATGTGGAATGAGGGATATCATTGATGATGTCAGATGGATCTTAGCTGAAAGCAAAGAATACAAGAAAGATATTTACTTATGTTTTATTAACTATACAAAAATGTTTGATTGTATGGATCATAACAAATTATGGATAACATTGAGAAGAATTTGAATTCCAGAACAGTTAATTGTACTCAATGAGGAACCTGTACACAGATCAGGAGGCTGTCATTAGAACAGAACAAGGGGATACTGCATGGTTCAAAATTAAGAAGGGAATGTGTCAAGGTTGTATCCTTTCACCATACTTATTCAACTTGCATGGTGAGCAAATAATCTAAGAACATGGATTATATGAAGAAAAATGTGGCATCAGGATTGGAGGAAGGCTCAATAACAACCTGCAATGCACAGATGACACAATTTTTGTTGCTGAAATGAGGATGACTTGAAGCTCTTACTGATGAAGATAAAAGATTAGTCTGAAGTATGGATTACACCTCCAATAAACAGCTTCATGATGGCTAGAGAAAAGACTGAAGTTGTCAAGGACTTAATATTACTTGGACAATTGACACCAATGGAAGCAGTAGTCAAGACATCAGATGATGTATTGCATTGGGCAAATCTTCTGCCAAAGACTTATTTCAAGTGCTGAAGAGTAAAAATGACTACTTGAAGACTAAGGTGCATCTAACCCAAGCCATGATATTTTCAATCGCCTCTTATGCATGTGAGAGCTGGAAAACAAATAAGAAAGACAGAAGAAGAGTTGATGCTTTTGACTTGTGATATTGGAGAAGAATACTAAGAGTACCATGATATGCTAAAAGGACTAACAAATCTGTCCTGGAAGAAGTGCAGTTAGAATGCTCCTTGGAAGAGACAATGGCCAGACTTCGTCTCAGCTACTTTGGTCATGTTCTCAGAAGGAATCATTCCCTGGAGAAGGATACCATGGTTGGTAAAGTGTAGGGGCAACAAAGAAGGAGAAGACCACCAACGAGATGGATAGACACAGTGGCTGAAACAATGGGTTTAGGTATGGCAAGGATCGTGAGGCTGGCATAAGACCGGGCATTGTTTCGTTCTATTGTATGTGGGGTTGCTATGAGTTGGAGAGACTCGAAGGCACCTAACAACAACAACAAAATAGCATGAATAATGGTCAAATGGAAAATATCAACCTAACTTTCTAGTTTCTCCACTCCCCACTAATCATGGCCTTCCTAACTCTTGTATGAGACAGGAAGAATGAGTGCTTGAAAGAATAATCTATTTTGCTAAACTATAGCCATAAACAAAAGAGAAAACAGAAGAAAGAATTGGGCCAGGATTCATTAAACTTTGTCTATTTAGAGAAAAATAACTTGCCACTATAACTTAGTATTGTTTGGCCTCTCGAGTGGAAAGAACACCTTAACATAGCTCATGTGAGGAGAAGCATAATGACTAGAAAATAAATGCCGCTAAAGAGTTGAAATGCTGCTTCTATCCCTTGTCTCCAGCTCCCCTCTCATGTTCAAGATATATGTCTTGCCAGAGGGTTATAAATTCAAATGAATTTACTCTATTTATTATTGTGATAGCCTTTTAAATTTCTTTTCATTAATTAGTAGAAGTATATTTAAACAGATTGGACATGTGTTCTTTGTCAGATACATGTATTATGAATTTGTTATCCTCTAGGGAATAGCTTGTAAATTATATTTTGATACAGGATTTACAATTTTAATTCTAATTTATTATTTTATTAGTCTTAGGGATAGTTTTAAACACTCTCAGAAATATTGTCCTACCCCACGGTATCATGGCCTTTACGTGTTCTGAGAGACCTAACATTTTTCTTACAATTAGATTTGTATTCCATCAGCAATTGATTTTCTGAGTGTTCATTTGTATCTGGACACTTTATTCTGTTACAATAGACAATTTGTCATAACCAATAACACACTGGCTTAATAACTGCAGTTATGAAAAACGCCTTAATATCTGCTTGTGTAAGGCCTTCAGCTTTTTTCCTTTTTCTTCGATTTAATTGTCTATTTCTCATTTTATTCATTTCCATGTGGGTTGTACACAAAACTTTTCAATTTCTATTAAATTATTTATTGAAGTACTAAGAAAATAATAAAAAGTAGCTGATATTTTTATTTGAATTGTTTAGAATTTATATTTTACTTTGAAATAAACTGACACCCTGAGACTGTTGAGTTTTTTAATTCATAAAAATGGTATATGGTTTTGATGATTAAAGTATAATTTAATTTCTCTGGTAAATTATTGTACTTATTTACTTGTAATTATTGAATACTTACTCATTTTGTTGTTGTTGTTGTTATTTTCCCCTTAAATGTCTGGTTTGTTTTTAAATGGATTTAAGGACATATGATTCACATGTTGTTGTTAGGTACCGTCAAGTAGGCTCTGACCCATAGCAACCCTAAGTACAACAGAACAAAACAGTGGCCAGTCCTGTGCCATCCTCATAATTCTTGCTATGTTTGAGCCTATTGTTGCAGCCACTGGCAGTCTATCTGGCTGAGGATCTTCCCACATGGTATCCTTCTCCAGGGAAGAATCCCTTATGACAACATGACCAAAGTAGGTGAGACTAAGTCTGGCCATCCTTGTTTCCCATGAGCATTCTGGTTGTACTTTTTCCAGGAAAGATTTGCTCATTCTTCTGGCAGTCCATGGTATTTTCAGTATTCTGTGCCAACACCACAGTTCAGTAGCATTAACTCTTCATCGGTCTTCCTTATTCTTTGTGCAGCTATCACATGCCTATGAGCCAAGTGAAAATACCATGGCTTGGGGTAGTTGCACCTTAGTCTTCCAAGTGACATTTTTGCTTCTTAAGACTTCAAACAGGTCCTTTGCCTCAGATTTGCTAGCACAATATGATGTCTGATTTCCTGACCTCTGTTTCCATGGTTGTTGACTATGGATCCAAGTAAAATTAAATCTCTGACAACTTCAGTCTCTTCCCCATTTTTCATGATGTGGCTTATTGATCCAGTTGTGAGGATTTTTGTTTTCTTCGTGGTGAGGTATAATCCATACTGAAGACTGTAGTCTTTGATCTACATCAGCAAGTGCTTCATGTCTTCACTTTCAGCAAGCAAAGTTATGTCATCTGCATATCACAGGTTGTTAATGGTTCTTCTTCCAATCCTGATGATGCATTCTTCTTCATATAGTCTGCCTTCTCAGATTATTTGCTCAGCATATTGATTGAATAAAAACAGTGAAAGCATACAACTCTGGCTTACACACTTCCTGATTTTAAACCTCATAATATTCCCTTACTGTTAATTCACATACTATACATTTTACTGTTTTAAAGTGTATAGTTTAACAGATTTACACAATTTCCACCACAATCAATTTTAGATTATTTTCTTTACTCCACAAAGCTTCCTTGTTCCAATTAGCAGTCATTCCATTTTATCTCCCAACCCTCTGTCCCCTGAACTATGTTGTTGTTAGGGCCCATTGAATTGGTTCTGACTCATGGAAATCCTATGTACATCAGAAGATAACACTCCCTGGTCTTGTATCATCATCATAATAGTTGCTATGCTTGAACCAATTGTTGCAGCTGCTGTGTAAATCCATGTCACTGAGGGTTTTTCTCCTTTTTGCTGACCCACTACATGACCAAAGTACGTGAGATCAAGTCTCACCATCCTTCCCTCTAAGAAGCATTTGGGCTGTGCTTCTTCCAAGACGGATATGTTTATTTTTGTTTCAAGAAGTCCACAGTTATTCTTCACCAGCATCATAATTCAAAGGCATCAGTTCTTCTTTAGTCTTCCTTATTCATTGTCCATCTTCCCCTTGCATTTGAGGCTACTGAAAATGCAATGGCTTCAGTCAGTCATACTTTAGTATTCAAAGTGACTTCTTTGCTTCAAAACACATTAACAAGGTGTTTTGCACCAGATTTTCTGAAGGCAATCCAACAATGATTTCTTGGCTGCTCTTTCCAAAGTTTTGATTGTGGAGCCAAGTAAAATGAAATCCTTGACAGTGTCAATCTTTGTCATGATATTGCTTATAGGTCCAGTTGTCATGAATTTTATTTGAGATGCAATCCATGCTGAAGGCTGTAGTCTTTGATCTTCATAAGTAAATGCTTTCAAGTCCTGGTGGCTTCAGCAAACAAAGTTGTGTCATCTGCATATCACAGGTTGTTAATGAGACTTCTTCCAATCCTGATGTCATGTTTTTCTTTATATAGTCCAACTTCAGGGACTATTTGCTCAGCATATAGGTTGAATAAGTATGCTGAAAGGATAACCTTTCAACCCTGACTCAACTTTTGTTCTGATTTTAGACCATACATATGCCCTGTTCAAACAACTGCCACTTTATCTGTATACAGGTTCTGAAAGAGCACAATTCAGTGTTCCAAATTACCATCCTTTGCAATGTTTTCCATAATTTGTTTTGATCCACAAAGATTAATGTTTTTTCCATGATGAATAAAACCGGTAAACACCTTTCTGGTGTTCTTTGTTTTCAAACAATATTTATCTGACATCAGCAATGATATTCATCACTCCATGTCCTTTTCTGAATCTGCACTGAATTTCTGGCAGTTCTCTGTTGATATACAGCTACAACCCATTTTGAATTATCTCAGCAGAATTATACTTGCATCTGATATGAATGATATTGCTTGATAATTTCCATATTATGTTGGATTACCTATCCTTGGAATAGGCACACATATGAACCTCTTCCTGATGATTTGTCAGGTAGTCATCTTTCAAAATTTAAAATTATTGGCATAGAAGTGAGTGCTATCAGCATTGCATATTTTTTTTGTTTGTTTGTTTGTTTGTTTGAAATATCTACTGGTTTTCTCTCAAATCCTGGAGTCTGTTTTTCATCAATCCCATCATTGCAGTTTAGATTCCTTCCTTCAATATAATTAGTTCTTGATAACAGACTGCCTCCTGAAATGGTTGAACACTGAACAATTCTTCTTGGTGCAGGAACTGTGTATTCCTTCCATCTTCCTTTTATGCTTTCTTTACCATTCAATATTTTGTTCATAGAATCCTTCATTGTTGCAACTAAAGCCCTGAACATTTTCTTCAGTTGTTTTAGCTTGAGAAATGCTGAGTGTTTTCTTCCCTTTATGTATTCTAACTCCAGGTCTTCGCATATCTAATTATGGTAATTTACACTGTCTTCTCGAGCTACCCTTAGAAACCTTCTGTTCAGCTCTATCACTTCATCACTTATTCTCCTTACTTTAGCTGCTCTCTTCATTCAAGAGCAAGTTTCAGAGCCTTTCCTGGCATCCATTTTGGTCATTTTTTTCTTTTCCTGTCTGTTTAATGACCTTTTGCTTTCTTCATTATGTTCTTGATTATCGTCCACAGCTTGTCTGTTCTTTGGTCATTAATGATCCATGTGTCAAACTATTCTTGAGATGATTTCTATATTCTTTTTAGATATACTCAAAGTCATATGTTGGCTTTCATGAACTTGTTCTCATTTCTTCAGTTTAAAATTGATCTTTCATAGGAGAAATGGACAACCTGTTTTGCAGTCTATTTCTGGCCTTCCTCTAACTCTTAATTTTCACCTTCTCCATGGTTTCTTTCCACAGATGTGTTCAATTTGATTCAAGTATATTCCATTCTGGGAGGTCCATGTGTATAGTCACTGCTTAAGTTGTTCAAAAAGGATATTTAAAATTATTAAATCATTAGTCTTACAAAATTCTATTATTCGATCTCAAGCATCATTTCTCTTACCAAGGCTGTGGTGGTTAAGTTTGTGTGTCAACTTGGGTAGGCCTGGTTGAGTGACAGGACAGCTGGATGTAGTATTCTCCATGATGAGACTGACAATGTATCAGACAATATTCCAGGGCTGTTCATAAAGTTTTCCAGTAATATATCAGACAGTGTTTTGTTGTTATTCATAAGGTTTTCACTGGACAATTCTTTGAGAAGTAGATCAACTGTTTTGTTGATCAACTCCATGGTGGAATCTACTGGGAGCAGCTAAGTAGCTGCCTTTGGGTATGTGGCCTGCTTCTTGTGTATAAGAAACAGCTTTGAGGATGATCTCTAGCTTATGGCACTGTTAAACCCTGTATGTAGCTGTGTTGTTGTTCAGCAGCCTGCCATGCTCTGCCGACCTTGGGACTTTCAATGGACTTAAATTAATGACCTGCTGTGTGGTTTGGTAACATTGGGACTCTGCCATTTTATTTATTGACCTTGGGCTTGTTAGCCTCAGCAGCCAGTAGCTGCCAGAGTGAAGAGGTGCCTTTAGCTTCAGTGGGCCAGGAGCAAGAGGCAGAGCTGGAGCCCAAGGTCGAGGGGCTTTCACACAGCCCCTAGAGCCTGGCACTTTGAACTCAGACTTAAAGCCCCCAAATTGTAAGAATAAATTCCTGTTTGTTAAGGTCATCCCATTTGTGGTATTTTCTTGTCAGAGTAGAACTAGGTAACCAAAACAAAGACCATATTTTCCAACTAGCAATCTTTCTTTGTTTCCAACTTTCACATTCCAATCACCAGTATTTATCAATGTATCTTGATTGTGTGTGGCTTATGTGCAGCTCTATATTAAGGCAGGAGCCTGAGATCAGAAGGCTTGGGCTTGGAAGCTGTTTTTGCTCAGGTGTGGTTCTATATTAAGGCGAGGCACTGAGGTAGGCAGATGCAGATGGGTTAGGAACAACTAAGGGAGATGAACTTGTCATCCATTGGTGGCTAATATGTTGCTGTGAGGCTGGAGTCTATACCTCTGTGTTACAAAATGCCAGCAGGGTTACCCATGTGGAGGAGTTTCAGAGTAGCTTCTGGGCTTAGACAGACTCAGAAGAAAGAAGAGGCCATTTACTTCTCAAAAAATTGTCCAGTGAAACCTTATGAATAACAATGAAACACTGTCTGATATATTACTGAAAAACTTTATGAAAATCCCTGGAATATTGTCTGATACAGTGCCAGAAGATGAGCCCATCAGGTGGGAAAGCACTCAAAATTTGCCTAAGGAAGAAGTGACTCTTCAGAGTAGAGATTACCTTAATGATATGGATAGAGTATAGCTTTTGGGACCTCCATTGGTTGATGTAGCACTACATAAAATGAGCAGAAACAGATGTGAACATCCATTAATACTTGGAACATGGAATGTACAAAGTATGAATCTAGGAAAACTGGAAGTTGTTAAAACTGAAATAAAAAGATTGATATCCTAGGCATTAGTGAGCTGAAATGTACTAGTTTTACCACATTGAATCAGACAACCATATGATTTACTATGCAAGGAAGGACAAATTGAAGAGGAATGGTGTGGCATTCATTGTCACAAAAACTGTTTCAAGATTTGTCTGGGATTACAATCCCGTAAGTGATAGGATAATATCCATAACCCTACAAGGAAGACCAGTTAATACTACTATTGTCCAAATTTAACACCAATCACCAAAGCCAAAGAGGAGGATATTGAATGTTTCTACAAACTTCTGCAGTCTGAAATTGACTGAACATACAATCAAGATGGGTTGATTATCACTGGTGACTGGAATGCAAAAGTTGGAAACAAAGAAGAATTATCAGTAGTTGGAAAATATGGCCTTGGTGATGGAAATAATGCTGGAGATCGCATGATAGAATTTGGCAAGACAAATAACTTATTCATTGCAAATACCTTTTTTCAAAAACATAAGTGATGACTATACACATGGACTTCACCAGATGGAATACACAGATTGACTACATCTGTGACAAGAGTCAATGGAGAAGTTCAATATCTTCAGCCAAAACAAGTCCAGGAGCTGATTGTTGAACAGATCATCACGTTCAAGTTGAAGTTGAAGACAATTAAAACCAGTCCATGAGAGCTCAAATATGAACTTGGTTATATTTCTCCTGAATTTAGAGATCATTTAAAGAATAAATTTGACACATTGAGCACCAGCGAATAGTGGTATGACATCAAAGACATCATTCATGCAAAGAAGAATGAAGGAAAACAAAGACACATGGAAACAATTACTCCAAGTGACTGGTACACCATGTGATCTTCAGTCTATAAGACCACGAGACCAGAAGAACTATATAGTCCCTGGCTACCACTGTCAAGCACTCAGTGGGGAATCTCTGTAGGAGATCTTGGACACAGAGAGAGAACAATGTGGAACAAAAC
>NW_006923135.1:49364-51046 GCF_000298275.1 Orycteropus afer afer | reverse complement strand
ATGTACATAGATCAGGAGGCTGTTGTTCAAACAGAACAAGGGGATACTACAGAGTTCAAAATCAAGAAGGGAGTGTGTCAAGGTTGCATCTTTTCACCCTACTTATTCAGTTTCTATGCTGAGCAAATAATCTGAGAAGCTGGATTACATGAAGAACAGCATGGCATCAGGATTGGAGGAAGACTCATGAACAGCCTGCGATACGCATATGACACAACTTTGCTTGCTAAATGTGAGCATGACATGAAGCACTTATTGATGGAAATTAAAGTCTACAGTCTGCAGTATGGATTACACCTCAATATTAAGAAAACAAAAATCCTCACAACTGGTCCAATAAGCAGCTTCGTGGTGGATAGGGAAAATATTGAAGTTGTCAAGGACTTCATATTACTTGGTTCTACAATGGATGCCAATGGAAGCAGCAATCAAGACATCAGATCACATATTGCACATGGCAAATCTGGTGCAAAGGACCTCTTTCAAGTGCTGAAGAGCAAAAATGTCTTCCTTAAGACTAAGGTATGCCTAATGCAAGCCATGATAATGTCAATCCCCTCTTATGGATGTGAGCACTGGACAATGAATAAGGAAGATCAAAAAGAGTTAATATTTTTGAGTTGTGGTTTTGGAGTAGAATGCTAAGAGTACTGTGGTCTGCTAAAATGATTTTGATAAGGGGGTGAGTTTTGTGAATGTTGGTCATTAAGGGTTCTTATAGTTGAATTACAATGGTGGTTTTTCATGCCACTGGTCTTGGTTAATAATCCATGTGAGAATAATGGTTTATGTTGTTTTCATATTGAGTGTAGTTCTTGTGGTTAGTTTTGTTGAGTTTTCTTCTAAACTGTCTCTTATTTATGGTGGGTTATGTTTTATTATTAGTGGCAGGGTTGGATGTGGGCTTATAATTAATTTTGGTGGTTCATTTTTGGGGTTAATAGTGTTTCTGGTTTATTTAGGAGGTATGTTAGTGGCACTTGGATATACTACAGCCATAGCGACCGAAGAGTATTCGGAGGCTTGGGTATCAAATGTGATGATATTTTTATCTCTGTGTATTGGTTTAATGATGGAGTTAGGTATAATTATATGATTAATGGGTGGTGATGGGTTAATAAATTTTGATATCGATAATTTGGAGAACTGATTGATTTTTAGTAGTGATGATATATGTGTGTTCGTGAAGATTATGCTGGAGGGTTTTTTTGTATAATTATGGAAGTTGAATAATAGTTATGGCAGGGTGGTCTTTGTTTATTAGTGTATTTATTGTCATTGAAATTATTCGGAGTCATTAGAGGGAAATATAAATTCCTGTAACAATGGATACGAGGAAGGAGAGAAAATATAATTTGATTAACTCTTTTTGACTGGAAGTTTTAATGGAAGATATGAGGCTCATAAATGCGATATTTTTTGGGATAATTTTTTCAAGTCAGATTAGGTCTAGAGTGGTGGTGGCTGGTTTTTGGCCTATAGTTAGGACAGAGAGGGGTGCAGTGTGGTGTATAATGGAAGGATAATAACCTAGCATGTTAGAGAATTTAAATTGGTGGGCAGGGTACTTAAATTTAAGGTTGTAGGTAAGGGAGTTTAGTTCATAGTCAGGGTAGTTGAATTTAAGATTGTGAGTTAAGGAATTTAGTTCTATGGCTAGTGTGAAACCGATTAGTGTAATT
>NW_006923135.1:47367-48639 GCF_000298275.1 Orycteropus afer afer | reverse complement strand
CCTGCTACGACTATTGTGCTGGAATGGGCTAAGACTGGTGTAGGACCTTCTATAGGTGCTGAGAGTCATGGGTGGAGGCCAAATTGAGCAGATTTGCCTGTTGCGGCTAGAATTAAGCCTAGAAGAGGAAGTGTTTTTTCTGGTGGGAATGTAATGAAGATTTGTTGAAGTTCTCATGAGTTGGAATGTATTATGAATCAGGCTATTGATAATACAAATCCAATATCTCCAATCCGGTTATAAAGAACTGCTTATAGGGCGGCTGTGTTGGCATCAGTTCGTCCTCATGGTGGTCCCATGTGTGACAGTAGAACTGTATTACACAGTTTTCTTTATTTCTTTTTCTATTCTATTTTTTTTTTTAATTGTGATTTGGGTGAATATTTACAGATCAAAATGATGTCCATTAACAATTCCTACTCATACATAGTTTGTTTTCTTTTGTGCAATCCTACAATGTAATTGTACTCTTCCCTCTTCTTCCTTGTGTTTACCATTTCCCTTCTTACTTCTTTCCTGTGCCTCCCTGTCTTCTAAGCTCCATCGCTGGGCAAATGTTGCCCTTCTGTTTTCATATAGTTGATTGTTTTTACGAGTGTACACTTCCTCAGTATTATTGTTCACCTTATAGCCCTATCTGTCATTTGGCTGAAATTTGAGCCACATTGCTGAGTTCAGTTCAGATTTGAAGGATGGCTAAGGGCCATAGTCTCATGGGCTCCAAGAGTCTCTATCACAACATTAAGTCTGGTCTTTTTTATGATAATTGAGTTTTGTTCCAAATGTTCTTTATGATGATGTCTGTGATGTCATTCATCTTCAATTTGTCTTTCTTGGCATAGTAGACCATATGCTTGTCAAATTCAAAATGGGCAACACCAGTCCATTTAAATTCAATAATGCCTAGGATGTTAACCTTTAAGCATTTCATTTTATTTTTTGATAACTTCTAGTTTTTCTTGATTCATAGTTTATATATTCCTCTTCTGATTATTGTTGGATGTTTATAACTCTTAAATAACTGATATCGTTATTGAAAAATATTGTAATCTCACATGGAAGTAAAATTTGGCTGAAGATAATTCAAAAATAGTTGCAGCAGTACATTGGCAGGGAACTGGCAGAAATGCAAGCTGAATTCAGAAGAGGACATGAAATGAGGGTTATCATTGCTGATGTCAGATGACTCTTGGCTGAAAGCAAAGAATAACAGAAAGATGTTAACTTGTGTTTTATTGACTATGCAAAGACATTTGGCTTTGTGGATTATAA
>NW_006923135.1:43897-45401 GCF_000298275.1 Orycteropus afer afer | reverse complement strand
ACAAAGAGTCAGTTCATTCATCTTTCATTTTTAATTCAAGAATAGAAAGTTCAGCTGTATTACAAGGTGATCAGAATTGACAATCTGAAGATGTATTAGTTGTAGCTTATTTTGAAATATGATTCAACTTTATTCACCCTTACAAGCATCTTTACTTTCTCACAATTATGAATCAGATGCATTTTCTTCTTTGACAATTACAATGAATGAAATACAGGAACAATCATAACGCGTATGCAGTTTCTGTGGCTTCTTTACCAAGAAGCACAGCCTTCTCTCTTTAAAATACAGTCATAGATTTCTAGAATTCCAGAGGGAGATTAATCTCAATATATTTTCTAGACCTTTCTTATCTTTTTTTTTTTAATAGAAAAAAATAGTCCAGTAAGCTAAAATGTTTTTCCAAAACTCAAGTAATGTATATACTAAAGAATGTTCTTATTATTCATTTTCAGTTAGAGCAATTTGATAATTATATAATTATCGGGTGATAATTTTATTTTTTAGTTCCTTTTCAATTATATGTAATATACATTTATTTGTTTTTTATGCAAAAATCTAATACAAATCTTTAGAATAAATATGCAAGTTGCTTCCTCTTTCTTCCCAATCTCCACCCACTGAACCTCCAGAAGCAAGGTCTTTATTCAGTTTCTGTACCCAGATATTTTTCACAAAACAACACACACAGTAACACACACACACACACACACACAAATAAATATATATATATTGTTGAGGATTGTTTTGTGGATTGATATTAGTTTGAATTTTGTCTTGTAGACATTTTGAAACAGATTTTCATTATAATAATACTATTTTAATAGTTACTCAATCTTAAATATTGTTATTCTGTTATGACTTTTCACTTACCTGGTAATACAAATAAGCTGGTTTCCAGCTAATATTGCTTATTTTTATGAATATAATCTTACTTATGTGTACATATTTTGGTAAGATGGAATGAGGAGAATAGTTTATGTTACCCAGGGAATGCTATGATGAGAATAAAATGGCCCAAGGCTCAAGATACATCAAATATCAACATTAAACAAATCTGCAGAGGAAGAATAGACTTGGACAGAGATAGAAATGGACCCATAAGAAATGGTAAAGGATAACCAAAGAGTGAAGATCCATGGTATCCAAGAAGTTCTCAAGAAGATTGGAATGTTGGGTTTATAGGCTACTACCATCGACAGTGACATGGAAGATAGGAGTTAGAAAGAATTGATTGTTCAGTAGTGGAGAAGTTCACTGATTTTCTTGTCCTTAGCGGTGTCACAGAAAGGCATAGGGAGGAAGCACTAGCAAAGGGCTCAGAGAGGCAGTGTCTTTTCATGAATCTGATATATACAATATTGAATAAATCAATTAACCATGGAAAATTCTTTAAATTAACCTATTATTGTAAAATGAGTGAGTTGAATCAATGATTTCCAGTGTTCTATCAATAGGTATAATTCTAGTTTAAAATAATTATAATTATTTCACTAGTAACAGT
>NW_006923135.1:41715-43512 GCF_000298275.1 Orycteropus afer afer | reverse complement strand
AGCTTCATTAGAAACAAACACTAAAATTTGGTGTTTAATAAAATACTTTGCTGCAGCAGTCCTGTATTTTAAAGATGAGCCTACTTACATTTAAATTTTTTCTGATATTTTAAAAATATTATAAAATATTTTTTATATTTAAACTTTTATCGCTACTTCCCCAAAGTAATATTTTTACAAAATGACATTTTGTACACATCTTGCAGTAACTTTGGGACCAGGACAAAGAGTGAATTTCTCACACCATTTTAAATGAATTTCATAAATACAAATCTTGAGAGCACAGATCAAAAGTTATCCTTAATCTATTAATCCATTTTGATGCTCTAATCAATACAGGCCTCTAGTAGAAACAATAATAGCACAAAGAGTATTATTCCTAAAAATAATTCTATAACAAAAGCCTTTGAAACTGAATATGAAAAATATAGAATTATAGTAAAAATAAATCCAATAAAATACAGCAAAAATGTTTTGCACATTGACCAGTTATCAAAAACCTTTCTAGATGCTTGTGTTATTTCACTACCAAGAGGAAGAACCATACACAAAGCAAGTAAATATGAAATAATGTGATGACAAGAATAATAGAGATTTATATAATCATTTTAATAATGAAATTCTTGAGAAACTTCTCTAAAAATCTCTATGCATTTAGAGTGTATAAAATAATTTCATCCATGTTATCATTTTTTCAAAACAACTTACTTGGCTTAGATGTTGATATGAAAATGTATTTCAATGATTTGAAGTTTGAAGCTCAGAAGACTTTTAGAAGCCTTTGTAGTTTATTTGCTTACTTCTAGAAGATTCTTTATGGACAGCTGCTATTGCAGACAGTGCTCCTGACTCTGTGGCAATGAGGATATCTGTATTAGCCAGAAGCTTCCCCCAGGGCATGGAAATATAGAATATGAATACTATACTCTCTGCGTCCAACAGCATCATGCCAGAGTGAATGAAATTTCAACATCATTCTTAGGATTGCTTGCTTCTCCCGCACCACCTAATCTACTTAATCAACATACTGTTATGCAATCATAGCAATGAGACAACCTTAAACAATCATATCATATCATATCATAAATCATATCATATCATATCATAAATCATATCCTATCAAGAGATCATTCTTTTGTTCTCAAAGATATTAAGTGCTATGTGTTTTATTTTCAAGTGTAGAGAACTAAACCATATAATGAACCTACCATCTTGTACAACAATATAAATCTTGTATAAATTCTGGAGAATATGAAGTGAAAGCAAGTTATCTTAAATGTAAGTTTTAAATGTTTAATTATTGTGATTGAATTTTTACACAGCCTGCAGTAATAACTTGTCATGTACCTGAGCTATTTTGTGCCATGTGCTTCCAGACTCCAAACAAAATCATTTTGGAATAACCTACACAGGACCAAATTAATTGCTGAACGAGGACCCTTGCTAATTTGCAGCTTAACTATAGCACATAAATATGGTGCTGGTCCCTAGATTATGGGTGACTCTCAGCCTCTTGTGAAGTTAATGAGAAGAAATATTAATATTGCATTTGTGCAGTAGTTAGGCGAGCTGTCATGTTTATAAGTAGATCTTGAAAGCAATTCATGCAAATTACAATGCAGCTTGTCAACTCTAGATCTTGTATGCTGTGGGCAAAGAATCTGTAACAATGCTACTGACAGGTGGCAAAAAAAAAAAAAAAAAAAAAAGAGAGAGAGAGAGTTAGAGTGAATTGTGAAACTGGGGATTCCAGGAAAAGGAAAAAGATTTTAGAGAATTAGAAAAGTGAAAGCATAT
>NW_006923135.1:39488-41560 GCF_000298275.1 Orycteropus afer afer | reverse complement strand
TAGTGCCTAAGGCATTTGACTGCTAACCAGAAGGCTGGCAGTTCAAACCCATCAGCCACTCCTGAGAAGGAAGGTTGGGCAATCTACTTCAATAGTGATATGGCCTCAGAAACCCAAGGAGGGGTTGTTATGAGTTAGATCTGACTCAACGGCAGTGATTTTGTTTTTTTTGTTTTGAAATAGTTGAATGTTGACCAAATATTTATGGTAAAATTATACTATGTATTCTTTCCATCGTCTGTTGATTCTTCTTATATTTTTAAATATTTTGGCCATAGACACTTTCATAAATACAATTCATGGCTTGAATTTTTTCTTTGGTTCTTTCAGCTTGATAAATGCCAAATATATTCTTCCTTTTCTAACTCCAGGTCTTGGCACATTTCATTATAATACTTTACTTTGTCTTCTTGAACTTCCCTTTGAAATCTTCTGTTCCGGTCTTTTGCTTCATCATTTCTTTCATTTCACTTTAGCTACTCTATGTTCAAGAGCAAGTCTCAGAATGACTTCTGACTTTCAAATTGGTCTTTTCTTTCTCTCCAGTCTTTTTAATAAGGAGCTCTGGTAGTGTAATTGTTAAGGCATTTGACAGCTCACAAGTTCAGTTGTTCAAACCCACCAGCTGCTCTGCAGAAGAAAGATGAAGCAGTCAGCTTCCATAAAGATTTATGGCCTTGGAAATCCAATGGAGGTCGCTATGAGTTGGCATTGGCTCAATGGGAGTGAGTTTGGTTTGATTTGGTCTTTTAAATTATCTTTTGTTCTCTTCATGCATTATGTCCTTGATGTTATCGCACAACTTGTTTGCTCTTTGGTCTTTAGTGTTCGGTGTATCAAATCTATTCTTCTGATGGTTTCTAAATTCAGATGGGATATACTGAAGGTTATATCTTGCACCTTGTGAATTTGTTTTCATTTTCTTCAGCTTCAACTTGAACCTGCATTTAAGTAATGCTGTTGACCCCATCCTTGTTCTGCCTGGTATTATTGAGTTTCTCCATCATCTTCCACAGATATAGTTGATTTGATTCCTGTGTGTTCTGCCTGGTGAGGTCCATGTGTATATTTGCCATTTATATTGTGGAAAAATCTATTTGCATGAATAAGTCATTCTTGCAAATTTTATCATGGGATCTCTGGTAGAATTTTATCATAAAAGTCTTATTTTCCAACTACAGATCCTTCTTCTTTGTTTCCAGCTTAGCATTCCAATCACCAGTAATTATCTGTGAATCTTGATTGCATGTTTGATCAATTTCACGCTGTAGAAATTGGTTTAAATCTCAAATTTCTTCATCTTTGGCATTAGTAGTTGGTGTGTAAATTTGAACAGTATTCGTATTAACTGGTCTTCCATGTATGTGTATGGATATTATCATATCACTGACAACACTGTAATCAGAATATATCTTAAGATGTTCATTTTAACAATAAATGATGTATTATTCCTATTAAATTTGTCATTACTGGAAAAGAAGACCATATTTTCCCATTCAAAATGACCAATACTAATCCATGTCAGCACCTTAATGCCTAGATATAGATCTTTATGCATTCTATTTCTTTCAATAGAACTTCTAATTTTGCTAGATTCATATTTCATATATTCCATGTTTCAATTATTAATGTATACTTGAAACTGTTTGTTCTCATTTTGGGTACTGTCATAGCAGCAAGGGAAGGTACAAAACACTTTTCTCCAATCATGTCCTTAAAGTTAACTCTACTTTGAGTAGGCAGCTCTTCTTCAACAATATTTTGAATGCCTTCCAATTTGAAGAGCTCATATTCTGCCAGGATATGTGACAGTTTTCTATTGCTATTCATAAAATTTTCATTGGCCTTTTTCTTTTTTTTTTTAAAGCAAGTAGATTGCCAAATTCTTATTCTGATTCTGCCTTAATCTCAATATGTCATTGAAACCTGTCCACCATGGATTCCCAAGTTGGTTCTTGAATACTAATACCAGCAGCATAGTTCCCACAATCATGTAACACCCATAGCACTACAATAGTAGAAAATCAAAGCCGATGAATAACTGATGTCACATGGACCTGGGCTTAAATCAG
>NW_006923135.1:38578-39388 GCF_000298275.1 Orycteropus afer afer | reverse complement strand
AGCATAGTTCCCACAATCATGTAACACCCATAGCACTACAATAGTAGAAAATCAAAGCCGATGAATAACTGATGTCACATGGACCTGGGCTTAAATCAGAGAATAATAGAAAGATGTTTTCCTCTGTTTTATTCACTATGGAAAGATATAAGGCTGGTTGGAGCACAAGAAATTATGGATGACATTATGAATAGGAATTCTAGAATACTTAAATGTGCTTGTGTTGGACCTGGAAATCATACAAAGATAAAGACACAGTTGGTCACACAGAACAAGGGGATATTTGTGGCTCAAAATCAGGAAATGTGTGTATAATGTATCTACCATTCTTATTCAATATGTATGCTCAGCAAAGCATCAATTAAACTAGATTATATGAAGAACATGGCATCTGAATTGGAAGAAGACCCATTAACAACCTGTGATATGCAGATGACTCAAATGTTCTTTTGGAAGTGAGTACATTTAAAGCACTGCCTAATAAAAATCGAACACTACAGAATTAGTATGGATTTCATGTCAACATAAAAATAAAAATGTTCGCAAGTTGACCAATAAGCAACATTATGATAAATGGAGAAAAGATCGAAGTTGCAAAGGATTTCATTTGTCTTGTATCCACAATCAATACCTATGGAAACAGCAATCAAGAAACCAAGTAATTCATTGCATTGAACAAATCTGCTGCAAAAGACTGGTTTAAAGTGTTAAAAAGCAAAGATGTCACTTTGAAGACTAAGGTGTGCTTGACTCAACCCGTGATATTTACAATCACTCCATATGCATGAGAAAGCTGTGGAAGACAAAAGA
>NW_006923135.1:36705-37248 GCF_000298275.1 Orycteropus afer afer | reverse complement strand
AAACCAAAAATTTCTGTGTCAGGGCAGTACCCTGTCAACATAGCAGTACAATCTGTATGCTGAACAAATAAGTCAAGAGCTGGACTATATGAAGAAGAATTCATCATCAGATTTGGAGGAAGACTCATTAAAAATCTGCAATATGCAGATAACACAGTCTTGCTTGCTGAAAATGAAGAGGACTTGAATCATTTACTGATGAAGATCAAAGACTACAGCTTTCAGTATGGATTACATCTCAATATGAAGAAAATTAAAATCTTCCCAACTTGACCAATAAGCAACATCATGCTAAATGAAGAAAAGATTAAAATTGCCAAGGATTTAACTTTACTCAGATCCACAATCTACACCAATGAAAGCAGCAGTCAAGAAATTAAATGATGTATTTTAATGGACAAATCTACTACAAAGGACCTGTAAAATGTTAAAAAGTAAAAATGCCATATTAAAGACTATGATGTGCCTGACCTAAGCCATGGTATTTTTAATCACTTCCTATTCATGTGAAGGCTCCACAATAATAAGGAAGACCAAAGAAGA
>NW_006923135.1:17929-20945 GCF_000298275.1 Orycteropus afer afer | reverse complement strand
ATGGCCACACCTCCATTCACCAAGCGAGTATGGGGTATAACATTAACAAGAGGAATGTCGTACCTTTTCAGTCATGCAGGTCTGGAGTGTCCTTGGGGTTGCTGGCAAGCAGAACTCGTTCTCAAGCCCCTGGAATCTGGGAGAGTACTGTCTTTTTAAATATCCAAAATGTCCAAGCTGCTTGTAAACATTCAAAATGGTGGTGCCCTCTGGACAGGCAAAAGTCCACAGCTCAGCCTGCCTTTCTCTTCACCCTCTCCGTTTTTACTCCAGACACCAGATCAGTCCTTCATGCAGTCCCTGGCTAGCAGGGCTCATTTTTAGGTTAGTTCTTAGGTCCTACCAGACTTGGCACTCTCCAAGCTGTCTGTGCCATCAGGGTTGGTCAGGATCACTACCAGACCTCAGCTCTACATGTCTCCTTTTTTGGTATTTCCATGCAAATTCTTTTTCTAGTTGGGATTTAGTCCACTTCTATATCCTTCCCTTCAAGGATCAGGGGTCCAGGATTATCTTTTTGTGTCTGTGTTAATTGGTTTCCTTGTTCTTTGTGGAAGAGGGTCTGTCTAGCTTTGCCTAGTCCACCATCTTACTGGAACTCCAAGAGTCTATGCTTTTGAGTTGAGGCACTAGTGAAGAATGCTGAAAGTACCAAGGACTGCCAAAGAAGGAAAAAAATATGTTCTGGAAAATTGTAGCTGGAATGTTCCTTGGTACTGACGATAGTCAGTCTTCATATGATCTACTTTGGTCATGTCAGAAGGGACAATTATCTGGAGAAGGATATCATGCTTGTTAAAGTGGAGGGTCAGTGAAGAAGGGGAAGACCCTCAATAAGATGGATGGACACAATGGCTGCAGAGATGGGCTCAGGTGTAGCAGGGATCATGAGGCTGGCACAGGGTGGAGCAGTGTTTTGTTCTGTTGTGCATAGAGTTTCTATGAGTTGGAGCCAACTTGATGGCACCTAACAGCAACAACAACTTCCTCGACTCTGATTACGATAATGATATCAGGGACAAACACAAAAACACCTAGTAACTCTGAAAAGCAAATAAATACAGAAAAATCTTGGGAAGGGGTCAAAAGACCACATACTCACAAGTGGATGAGAGTTCTCTTTTACTTCTATTTTGTGTCTTTCTCCTCTGTAGTTTTGGCTCAAGGAGAGACCACAGTTATAGAGCAGCCCAGCTCATGTGCAATTAAAACAATAATAGAAATACTCCTTCTTTCTGATCAGATGAACCAGAGAAAAGAGCCACAGTTGGCAGTTGAGCGGAGAGAATGTTTTGTAGAAGAGAAAGTCACAGAAATTAATCTCATAATTCTGGAGAACAATGCACTTGTTTCAGTTTTACTAATGAATTGCCAATGTGCAGTACCACAAAAGCTTATAGAACTGAACTGAATTCGGTACCGCATCTATCTGTCTGCCCTATTCCTGAGGAACATGCATAGCATATGCCAAAATCATTATCTCAAGGGAATAGAAAACTACAATGAATTAAACTAACCACAAAAACTACTCTGTAATCCTTAAACAATAAATGTGAGGGACAGACCTAAAGCAGCATTGCAAAGTGATGGGGAACTGCACTGAAACCTGAAGTACCCATACAAACCTCACCTCAGTTGAGACCTTGCACAGAGCAGATCAAAGGCTGCATAGCAAAGACTTAGCAAAGGTGAAAGAAACATGAATCACGGGTCATAGGACATGAGACAGAACTGAATGGTCTGATACTAACTGGTTGACTGCCTACTTTTTTAAAAAATAGTAATAAACATTCTATGAAGAATTATAGATACTAGAATATGCACAACATTACACTGACATTGCCCAAGATAAAACATAAAATTTCTCAATGTACAAAGTAACAGGAAAATGTAACACATTGGTGACCGCTCTCAAAGGCATCACAGCAAGAGATCCTGGATAGAGTGGGAAAACTGTGGAACAAAACTCAAAATCATTAAAAAAAAAAAAAAAAAAAGATCAGTCTTACTATTCTGGTGAAGACTGGCAGACCCCTGAGATTATGGTCCTTAGACATTCTTAAAGTCAGAACTCTACTCAACATCCAGGGCTCAACTTTCAGGCAAACCATAGACTATAGATGGGCCTATAAGGTGAACAGTGATATCTCTGCACTCACTAGATCTTATGCACTCACTAGAACAATTAACCCTACTCAAGGTGCAGAATTTGCCCAGGGACAGAGCTAGGAAGCCTAGAGGGGATGAGAAAGAAGGACAAAGGGAAGAGGCAGGCTTGGGGAGGAAGTGGAAAGAGTGCTCTTGCATTGTGATTACAGTGACTGTCACAAAATAGAAAGGGAATGGATTGTTGAATGGAAAACCAATTCACTCTGTAAACTTTTACCCAAGTCATAATAAAAAACAAAACAAAACAAAAATTGTAAAAAAAATAATAATAAAGAGAAAAATAGCAGATACCGATGCCTTGATGATCCAGATGCTGCAATTATCCGAAAAAGATGTTAAAGAAGATATTTTCATATGACCCAGCCATTCTAATGAGTATGTATTCTGTGGAACTGAAAGTAGGGACTCAAACAGACACATGCACAGCAATACTGCCCTACTCACAATTGTCAAGCAAAGGAAGCGAATATTTCCCCAACTTTATATATGTCACTGGTTTGCATATGTTTGATCAATGTGACTCTCAAATAAAAGTAACATTCTGGTGGCATAGTGCCTAAGCCATTTGACTACTAACCAGGAGGTTGACGATTCAAACCCACTAGCCACTCTGCTGAAGGAAGATTGGGAAATCTATTTCCATAAAGATGTATGACCTCAGAGACCGAAACGGGGTTGCTGCAAGTTGGAATCAACTCAACGGCAGTGAGTTTGTTGGTTTGCTTTATAGAAAATTTTAGAATTACACTTTACATTCATTTTTAGGAGCAAATATGTCTCTTTGAAAACTAAGGTGCTCCTAACTTCAAGCCATGGTATTTTCAATCACCTCATATGCATGTGAAAG
>NW_006923135.1:16349-17319 GCF_000298275.1 Orycteropus afer afer | reverse complement strand
AGTGTTCTTTGGAAGAAAGAAAAGTGCAGCAAGAGTAGTCTTTGGAAGAAAGAAAAGCCAGACTTCGTTTCACCTACTTTGGTCATGTTGCACAAGGGACCATTTCCTGAAGAAGGATGTCATGCTTGGTAAAGTGGAAGGTCAGCTTAAAAAGGGAAAGCCCTCAATGAGATAGATTGACACTGTGCCTGCATGACAGACTCAAGTATAGCAAGGATTGTAAGGACGAGGTACAAACAGGCAGTGTTTCATTCTATTGTACATGGGGTCACCATGAGTCAGAGTGTGGATCATAACAAATTGTGGATAACACTGAGAAGAATGGGGATTCTAGAACACTTGATTGTACTCATGAGGAACCCGTACATAGACCAGGAGGCTGTCATTTTAACAGAAAAAGGGAACACTGCATGGTTTAAAATCAAGAAGAGAGTGTGTCTGGGTTGTATCCTTTCAGCATATTTATTCAATCTGTATGTTGAGCAAATAATCCGAGAAGTTGGACTATATGAAGAAGAATATGGCATCAGGATTGGAGGAAGAATCATTAACAAGCTGTAATACACTGATGATGCAACTTTGCTTGCTGACAGTGAGGATGACTTGAAGTCCTTAATCTGAAGATTGAAGAATACAGTCTGCAGAATGCATTACATCTCAATATAAAGAAAAGAAACATCCTCACAAATGGACATATAAGCAGTATTACGATAAATGGACACTTTGCTTGATTCTACAATTGATGCCAATGGAAGAAGCAGTCAGGACATTAGATGACATATGTTGTTGTTGTTGTTGTTATGTGCCGTCAAGTTGGACCTGACTCATAGCGACCCCTCTTTGGCTTTCCGAGGCAGTATCACTACAGAAGTAGATTGGCCCATCTTCCTTCCGAGGAGTGGCTGGTGGGTTTGAACTGCCAGCCTTCTGGTTAGCAGTCAAGTGCCTTAGGCACTACATACCAGACATA
>NW_006923135.1:12891-15564 GCF_000298275.1 Orycteropus afer afer | reverse complement strand
TATCATAGATGTAAGACCCTGAAGATGCATCCTAATTACAGTAATAGTTACAGTCTTCAGTTGCTTTTACACTACCATTTGAGATCTGGCAAACGATTATAAAAACACCAGTAATCATGATTGGTAATTTTATGAAATCCATGAAAGAGCAGTATTGGCCATTGTCTAAGTATTTAGACGCTTCTGTGGTGATCAGAATCCATCATCAATTTTATTCAGAATGTCCGTTTCCTCTTCTGTAGTTCTTTCTAGGAATGATGAACGTATACCATTCTTCAGCTTAATTGGTGCACACACATTTCTATGTAGATTGAATTATCTTTTCATATAATGTTATTCACAGTTCAATATTTTTTTTTCTTTTCTCGAGTATTCACTTTCTTTCACATCTTCCTAAGTTTTTAGTCAATGTGAAATCAGCAATATTCACATCCTTTTGTTAAGAACGAGAAAAGTGAAACGGTTCATTTAGTCTAGATCACCTTCTTTGTGGTAGTCTTGTCTCAAATATAATAATCTTTATTGCACTGAGACATTTTTTCAGTGCTATACTTAATTATTGTATACAGGACATGGCTCAGAAATAAAATCAACTCAAAACTATCATCAGCATGCCAGGGGGATGCGTCTGGGAGAAACAGTGGCTCAGCTGGTTCAGCCTCAGTCAATGGGCAGAGTTGTAGCAAAATCCACAAATTCTTGCTAGGATTATTTTTCAAACTGAATACATGAACTTGAATATGTGTAAGTTCATTGGCATATACAGCCTTCAGTTGATTGACAATTAAAAACAGCCTCTAGAACTTGAATATGTGTAAGTTCATTGGCATATACGGCCCTCAGTTGATTGACAATTAAAACCAGCCTCTAGGGAGGCAGAGGACTAGAAGGGACCACACAGGATACTAGGTAGCCTGCTATTGTTACGGCAACCAGATAAGAACGTACCAAACAGAGGAGATAGATCAACTATGCCCATCTGGAGACGAACTATTATAACACTAGAAGGAACTACATGAGAGGAGTAACATATATCAATAGGAAGAAACTGACAAGGACTTAGATTGTTACTTATCTCACAGCTCCAATGAGAGCCGGTAGAACATACATATGTGAAGAATAATGATAGAGTTTCCTATGTAAGAGAGTGAGTTTCTACCTTTCTGTTGTGATTCTGTCTATAGAGTTTTTAAGTAAATGTAGGTAATCTACCACTCAGCTAGGGTAAAGGTAATGTTTAATATAAAGCACAATGTTGCTGTTGGAGCAAGTATGTTTGAGACCAAGATGGAAACTGGGTGTTGAGCTGACAGACTTAATTCTGTTCTTCCAAGAACTTTCCTTTTTTTTAATTCTCTTTTTGGAAAAGAATAAAATTATTAATAATCTTTAAGGAGCTCTGGTTGTGTAGTGCCTAAGGCATTTGACTCCTAACCAGAAGGCTGGGGGTTCAAACCCACCAGCCACTCCTCAGAAGGAAGGTTGGGCAATCTACTTCCATGGTTATACTGCCTCAGAAACCCAAGGAGGGGTCTCTATGAGTCAGATCTGAGTTAGCATCCAACCCAAACACTATTGTGTTCAAAATAAAGCTTTGATAGGTTTGCTTTGCTTGCTAGCTTATACCAACTGGTGGGTGATGTACTTTTAACGATTTTTCAAAACAAGGCTAACTGCATGTGCAACAGTTGAGTAGTCAATGCAACCTTACAAAGGGGTCCTTTGCAAGCCACTGAGTCTAGTACCACTCCTTTTAGAATAAGGCAGGTCTATTAAGAAGATTGGAAAACCAACTACAAACATAAGCAAAGTTGAGTAAGGACATGAGTCTCCTACTCCCAGAATTCAGAGCAGCTGTTGTGTCCACACACCAGATTGAGGCACACATGGGAGAGACCCTTATAAAAAGAAAAATTAATTGCCAGGCGTGGACCCTAACTGTTCCCAACTTAAGATCCACCTACTGTTATTGTTTTCATCATACATGTCCTCAAATTCCTTTTACATTCTACATTTTATTTTGACATGTACTTCTGGTCTCTTAACCATTGGTATGTGGTCAGATACCATTTTGTATATTTATGGATTATTGTCTCCTGATCAACTCTACCTCCTCTTCTGAAATAATGTTCTACTTTTGAGAAATGAGCTGACATTAGTCATGTGTACCATATGTGAGACATATGTAGAACTTTAATGGGACATTTCTATTTTAGTTATTCTATATAATTATAGGATGGAAGGTTTATCTCTTTTTAAGTAAATTGAGCCATCAAATTATTTGAGAAAATGACTTTATGAGGCATTCAATTATGTGTGTGTGTGTGTGTGTGTACTGCAGTTTAATTTTGCTACTGGAAAAAGTCATATTAAATTCTATTGTTAGTTATTGGGGACTCTGGTAGCATAGTGCCTAAGGCCCTTGACTGCTAACCAGAAGGCTGGTGGTTCAAACCCAGCAGCCATTTCTCAGAAGGAAGGTTAGGCAATCTACTTCTGTAGTGACACCACCTCAGAAACCCAAGGACGGGTCGTTATGAGTGGGGTCCAACTTGATGGCACATAACAGTAACAACAACATTGTTAGTTATCAGGTTCAATTCAAAGAATTGTGAACATGGTAACCAGTTCAACCATCACACATTTTGGCTCAAAAACAAGTTCAAATTAGTT
>NW_006923135.1:7566-11681 GCF_000298275.1 Orycteropus afer afer | reverse complement strand
AGAGTTGATTTAATGAAATTACTACATCTGTATGAGCAATTATTTTTCAATGATTTATGAGGAAGTGAAGGAACCTGGTGGCACAGTGGTTAAAGCATTCAGCTGATAACTGAAAGGTCAGCAGCTGAAACCCACCAACTTCTCTGTGTGAGAAAGATGTGACGTTATGTTTCCACAAAGAAACAAACAAAAACAAATCCACTGTTGTGAGACATTTCTGAAACATACAGACATTAGATGACAGAGTAACTGCCCCATAGGGTTTGCAAGGCTGTAAATCTTTATGGAAGCACACTGCCACATCTTTCTCCTGAGAAGTGGCTGGTGGTTCAGTTAACTGCCAAGCACATTAACCACTGTGCCACCAAGACTGGCTATAAAGGTTACAATCTTGAGAACCCTAGGGGGCAGTTCTACTCTGCCCTATAGGGTTGCTATGTGTTGAATTAACTTAACAGCAACTGGTTTTATCAGCAAGCGGGGGAGAATGACGGTTCAGGGGTAGAATGCTGGCCTCCCATGGGAGCGACCCAGCTGGATTTCCAGCCTAGGCACCCCAAGCATAGCCACTACTGTCTGTCAGTGGAGGCCTGCACATTGTTACAATGTGGAAGTGCTTTCAGCAGAGCTTCCAGACCATGGCAGACTAGGAAGAAAATCCCGGTGCTCCTCTTGTGAAAAATCAGCCAATCACCTGTGGACCACAGCTATCAGATCCCACTTTGCATGCGATACCACGTGTGAGGACAGCTAACTTACACATCACTCACACTCCGTGGCCATTACCAAAGTGGCTCGTCCTCCTACAGTGTATCAGAGGATGTTTCCAGGCCATTCATGTAGTTGCCTAGTATTGTAACAGACAGTGTTTCTCTGCTATTCATAAGGTTTTCCCTGGCCAGTTCTTTGAGAAGTGGATGGCCTCCTCCTTTCTTCTAGTCTCTCTCAGTTTGTAAGCCATGCCGAAACCTGTGTACCATGTGCAACCCGGCTGGTGCCTGAAAGACCAGTGGCACAGCCATAAGGCACACAGCAACATGCCACCATGGTACAACAAACCCACTGACAAGTTTTGTCTCCCTTAGCTGTTTGAAACCTCTCCACCCTCCCCTTACTTGGTGTGGTAGTTAAAGTTGTCTGTCAACTTGGCTTGGCCTGGTTGAGTGGCAGGACAGCTGGTGGTATTTATTCCCCATGATGAGACTGGCAATCAACTTCATGGTGGGATCTACCACAAGTAGATGAGTAGCTGCTTTAGGGATGTGATCTGCTTCCCATATATAAGCAGCAGCATTGGGACTGGTGTCTAGCTTATGGCACACTTGAACCCTGCATGTAGCCATGTTGTTGTTCAGCAGCGTGCTATGCTCTGCTGACCTTGGTACTTTTCAATGGACTTAAATTGATGGCCTGCCATGGGTTTGGTAAAATTGGGACTGTGTCTTTTCACTTGTTGACCTTGGATTATCAGCCTCAGTAGCTAGTAGCTGCCTGAGTGGAGAGACGCCTCTAGCTTCAATGGGCCAGGAGCAAGAGGAGCTAAAGTGCAAGGTCAAGGGGCTTTCACCCAACCCCTAGAGCCTGGCACTTTGAATTTGGACTTAAAGCCTCCGAATTGTAAGAACAAATCCCTGTTTGTTCAGCTGTCCCAATTTGTGCTATATTTCTGTC
Organism: Orycteropus afer afer; assembly: GCF_000298275.1. Lineage (NCBI taxonomy): Eukaryota > Metazoa > Chordata > Mammalia > Tubulidentata > Orycteropodidae > Orycteropus > Orycteropus afer. The sequence goes on along the minus strand of NW_006923135.1, from coordinate 10,010 downwards.
AGAGTGGAACTTGGTAACCAGAACACTTGGATCCCTGCCACTTGCTTGCTCTGTCTTGGATGCCCTGTCTTTCCTTTCCTTTCCTTTTCCCTCCACTTTTCCTGCCTCTTGGGGGTTGGGGCCTGGGTCCCTCCCCTTACCTGGATCCCTCTGTCACTTGCTTGCTCTCTTCTGTTCACCCTGGCTTAATGCAAGAGGGAGATTAATAATTCTGAGACTACAAGGAAATTACATAATTAGAGAAGGTGGAATATGTGAAGAATTTAGATGGGAAAAGAGAAAGAAGAAAATAAAATTAAAGAAATATGCTTTGCTCATTCTGTTAGAGACAACACAGATGGCTATAAACATTAATTCAGAAAATATAGCTCAGGGTAAAGGATAACCCTGGTATTTTGAACTGGAGTGCTATGAGTCACCAGTGACAGGGGCACTGTTGTTCTTTGTCTTTATGCTTTTTTTTTTTTTTTTTAAAGCATTGTTTTTCAAAAATGCATGATCTGCTGCTGGCATTAGCTAATTCTGTGTTGCAAAGTAGCCAAAACATCAGTCCTAACTGTAATAACTCACAGAATTGCTACATATTTTTAGCTCCATAGAGTTGGTTTGGTTCAGGAAAAATATCTTCAGGGAATTTACTGAAGTATCTGAGGTGTGAAAAGTCATATTTCATTTAAAACAAATAGGTTGCAGCTCAAGACATTCCAAGGATCTGATATTTGTGAATGCACTTTGTAGTTTCAAAATGTTTCCCACACTTTCAGAAAACAGTAGGGTTAAGAGCACTATTCTGTGAGTAAACCTTTGTTAGAGGTAATCAGAATGATGTTTCAAAAAAGTCTTCTTTGGTAAAGGAGATACATTACTTTTATTCACCAAGGAAGAAGTAACAATGCATCTATCCTTTAAAATAGAATCCGCATAAAAGAATAGAAGTTTATTTTAGAGAAAAGCTCTTATGAATTAGGGATTCTTTAGTTATAAGAAGGAAACATTTAATTGATTTTATAGCTTATATTTAATGTAGTATAAAAATATGTTATCATACTTGGGATGTTTAATTTTGAAAAAAAAAAAAAAAAGGAAATATTTCTATTTCAATCAGCAAGCTGATCACTGAAAATATGGGCAGAAAAGCACCAGAATAAACCTAGAATTCTGGAAGAATCTTATGTTGTGGTTAAAGAACACTAGCATTTGGACCCTTCTTCTCTATTAATGATGGCCTCACATTGGGCAATGCTTGTACTGTTGTCGTTATTGATTACCATGGAGTCCACTTCAACACAAGACATCCCCATGTACCACAAAACTAAACACTGTCTGATCATGAGTCATCTCCATGATCCTTGATAAGTTTGAGCCCATTTGCTGAAGCTATTGTGTCAGTGAATCTCCCTACAGATTTTCCTACTTTTTGCTGAACTTTTACCCCAACAAAAATGATGTTCTATTTTGGTGAATGATCTTTCCCAATGATGTTCCAAAGTAAGAAAAATGAAGTGTCACCAAACTCACTTATAAAGAGCATTCTGGTTGTGTTTTGTGTAAGACTGACTTCTTTGTTCTCCTGGAAGTCCACTGTATCCTCACTACTCCTCTCCAATACAATAATTTAAATGTATTAATTCTTCTTCTGGTTTCTTTTCATATTGGTCCATTTTTTGCATGTATAATTTACCTAATTCATCAATATAGTGTTGACCCTTGAATAACACAGGTTTGAAGAGTGTGGGTCTATGTGTACAAAGATATTTTTCAAGATATGCATCTTGGAGAAATTAAAGAGCTAATAGACACTACACCAGAAGAATGAACAGAAGATGACTTGGTGGAGATGAGTGCTTCCAAACCAGTGCCAGATGAGAGGAAGAAGATGTAAAAGAAGCAGTGCCTGCTAGACAGGTAGAGACAAGCATTGATTTGGGTGAAAGGAAGAGCAATGTACCAAAAATAAGTGATCAACATGATGGCACTGAGGAAGATAAAAACAGAGAGGTACAGACAAGAGGTACATATAGCAAAGATGAACCCTTTTGCATGTACAGTACTGCATTGTCAGTGATGGCAAGCATCAATGTAAGGGTGGATAGATGGGTGGTCAGGCTTAATGATCAGATACATTTTAGCAGTGGAGAGTGTGTCAGTGACCATGCATAGGGTTGGCAGACGATGTTTCTACATGCATATTTGTATGTGCTATAGGAATGTCCAGGTGTATATAAGAGCTGACAAGGGACAAGGCTTCTTGGCCACAGCCAGCTATTATGAAGGAGAGAGTAGTTGGGCCTGTGGGCTCAAGACATGGTTGAAGAGGACACCAAGCTCAATTGGCATAACATACAGTACAAAACATTGTTCTACATCCTGCTTTGGTGAGTAGCGACTGAAGTCTCAAATACTTGCAAATGGCCATCTAGATGCAACAATGGGTCTCTCCTCAT
>NW_006923135.1:5642-6611 GCF_000298275.1 Orycteropus afer afer | reverse complement strand
GCTTCATCAAGGTGAAGACTATGAGGATGAAAACCTGTATGATGTCCACTTCCACTCACTGAGTAGTAAATAATCATTACGCCATACAGTGAGTAAACTTTTTTCTTGTGTAAGTGTGTGTCTTCATGTAAACGATAACAACTGTATAGCAAATAATGCACTAAGAGATTGTCCATGTCATTAGCAAGGCGTCCAGTCAACAGTAGCATGCTTTGTCTTATGAAATCAAAGTTATACCCAGATTTTTGACTGCATTGGGGGGGGGGGATTCATACCCCAAAACTCACGTTGTTGAAGGGCAAATTATAATTCCATGACATTATCTGTTAAAAACCACTGCAATTGAGTTTATTGCAACCCATGGTGATCCTATAGGACATAGTCGACCTGCCCCACAGGGTTTCCAAGGCTGTAATCTTTATGGCAGTGAACTGTCACATCTTTTGTCCATGGAGAAGCTGGTGAATTCAAACCATCAGCTTTTCAGTTAGCAGCCAAGCACTTTAACCACTGTGGCACTACATCATACATCTTCCATTAGTAGTGACTAAAATAATAACTTAATCACTGGGTTATTTTGAGAGTTGAGTAAGATTATGTGTGGGGAAATGGTAGGCAAACTACAACATGCTTATGTGAAATTGAGTTACATTATGTCTGCCTCCAACAATAATTTGCCATTATGATACGTGAATGTAAGTCATGTAATCTTGTTGTCATCATGATATATAGCATTCAATCAATATTTTACAGAGATATAACCACTTAAAAGCCACACAGCCTAAGACAAAGGTATTCCTAGTGAGTTGACATCTCCTTTTGCCCTCTCATAATAAGATCTCCTCCCACCCCTGAAATTTAACAACTTCCATGGATTTTGTGAAAATCAATTTACTTTTCTTTCCTTTATGGATTTGATCCACATGTATATTCAGCTTGGCTTGGATACCAACTTTGTAAAAATGAAAA
>NW_006923135.1:3564-4704 GCF_000298275.1 Orycteropus afer afer | reverse complement strand
CAAGGAGTTTTAATGTGTCAACTTCCTGGTATTGCAGTGGTAGTTAAGGTTGTGGTCAATGTGGCTGGGACTCGTTGAGTGGCTGGGCAGCTGGATATAGTTTTTCCCCATGGTGAGATTGGCAATCAATTCCATGGTGGAATCTACTGGAGCAGCTGAGTAACTGATTTAGGGATGTGGTCTGCTTCCAGAATACAAGAAGCAGATTTGAGGAAGGTCTCCAGCTTTTGGGCACACTTGAACCCTGCATGTAGCCAAATCATCGTTCAATATCTTGCCATGCCCTGCTGATCTTGGGATTTTTTTCTGGACTTGAATTAATGGCCTGTCGTGTTCACTTGCCAACTTGGGTTTGTCCTCCTCAGCAACCAGCTGCTGCCTGAGTGAAGAGACGCCTCTAGCTTCAGTGGCTGGGAGCAAGAGACAGAGCTGAAGCCCAAGGTTGAGGGGTTCTCACCAAGCCCCTAAGTCCCAGTACTTAGAACTCAGACATCCAGCCTCCAAAAACTGTAAGAATAAACTCATTTATTAAAGCCATCCCCTTTATGGTATCTTCCTGTCAGAATAGCACCAGAGAATCAAAACAATTGCTAAATTGTACATGTCATCCTTGCTGTAATTATCTAAGAGCACCCACAGTTCCCAGTCTTTGTCAAGTCTAATTCTGGTTAGCCATTTGATTTTGTGCCAATTATCAGATGGTTATGAAAGGATGATTCATTGTTGTCTTAATTTCTAAATCCCCAGTTATCAAGAATGTTATTTTTTTTTTTCAAATATGTACAATAATTATTGGTTCCCCTTCATGGAATATCTATGCCTTTTGCTCACTTACATCTATTTAACATTGACACATCTGATGTTGCTGTCTGCATTATACAGGAATCACTTAATAAATTTCATAGACTATTTGAATATATTCTATTGTTCTGCTTTTTACAAGGTCTTCAAAGCTGACACTGCCACACAGAAAAATTGTACATAGGTTTGAGTTTGTTTCTGACCTCAATACTACATCTCATGTGTCTGTTTCCCCATCCTTATGCTGACATCTCACTGTTTTAAGAACAATAATTTTACCTTGTCTTAATTTCTGGAAGTGAAAATTATCTTCCATGATTCTTTTTTTTTTTTTTTTTT
>NW_006923135.1:0-674 GCF_000298275.1 Orycteropus afer afer | reverse complement strand
TCTTTATGGCACAGTGACTCTGTGTATTCCTTCCATCATTTTCTGATGCTTCCTGCATCATTCAATATTTTTCCCATAGAATCTTTCCAAATTGCAACTCGAGGCTTGAATTTTTTCTTTAAACTTATATATGGTAATGGGTATATTATCCCTTTTTCCCTAGGCGTACCTGATCATTCATCCTGTTTACCTATGTATCCACCCATACATTAATATTTGTTATTACTGATAATGTATTATTGTGTATGTGAAAGTATTTTTCTTCATTGTCTGGACCTCTTATGTACCTCTTCGTGTCTTCCTTCTCCTTAGTGTTGTTGTGTTGGTCATTCATTTTTGGTATAATTGTCTTTCTTTTTCACCGAAAGCAATACTTATCTCTTACTTATCTAGCATTTTCCCTCCCTTCTCCTTCTATCCCTTGTAACCAACAAAGAAAGTTTCCTTCCATACATAAATCTTTCCTTGAGTTTTCACATTAATGAATTAATACAATATTTGTCCTTCTGTGATTGACTTATTTCACTCAGCATAATGTCATCTGAGGTCATCCACATTATGAAGTGTTTCACAGGTTGTGCATTATTCTTTAGTTTTACATAATACTCCATTGTAATATGGACCATGGTAGTTGGTGGTTATATGCCATCGAGTCAGACCCAACTCATAGCGAC
>NW_006923134.1:66805-68792 GCF_000298275.1 Orycteropus afer afer | reverse complement strand
AATTTTGGTCAATGACATGAGACAAAGCATATGTGAACTGCTGTATGAAAAGTGAATTTACTCTGTAAATCTTCACCCAAATCCTAATAAAAAAAGAAAAGAAGTCCAAAAATAATAAAATAAAATAAAAACCCATCTGTTGCTCCATGAGAGTAAAATGTGGCAGTCAGCTTCTGTAAAGGTTTATAACTGTTCTGGTTACCTAGTGCTACTCTGACAGGAATATACCACAAATGGGATGGCCTTAACAAAGAGGAGTTTATTCTTAAAATTTGGAGACTTTAAGTCCAAGTTCAAAGTACCAAGCTCTAGGGGCTAGGTGAAAGCCCCTCAACCTTGGGTTGCAACTCTGCCTCCTGCTCTCGGCCCACTAAGCTGGAGGCTTTTCTTCACTCAGCTGCTGGCTGCTGAAGCTGACAAACCCAAGGTCAATAAGTAAAAAGACACACTCCTGATGTTACCAACACACACAGCAGGCCATTTTCAAGTTCATTGTAAATCCCAAGGTCAGCAGAGCATAGCAGGCTGCTGAACAATGACACGGCTACATGAAGGGTCTACGTGTGCCATAAGCTAGAGACCATTCCTCAAGGCTTCTGCTTATATACAGGAAAGCAGACCACATTCCCTAAGGCAGCTACTCAGCTGCTCACGGTAGATTCCACCATGGAGTTGATTACCAGTCTCATCATGGGGAATACTACATCCAGCTGCCCAGCCACTCAACCAGGCCCAGACAAGTTGACACACAAACTACCACAATAGCCTAGCAAACTCCATGGGGCAATTCTGTTCAGTCCCAGAAGTGACTTAATGGCCATGGGTTTGGTTTGGGTTTTGGTAATAGTGCCTAAGGCACTTGACTACTAACCAGAAGGCTGGCGGTTCAAACCCACCAGGCACTTCTTGGAAGGAAGGTTGGGCAATCTACTTCCATAGTGATACTGCCTTGGAAACCCAAGGAGGGGTTGCCATGAGTCAGGTCTGACTCCATGGCACATAACAACAGCAACATATTTACATCAGTTAAGTAGTGTTTCTTTTTTTTTTCTATTACACTTGATTATTTGATTTCATATTTTTCTATCATATCTGATTCCCTATTTCACATAGATAATGAAAGAAAACCAGTCCCATTATGAATATGATTGCATAGAATCTATTATCTTTGTATATTTTATATCTGAGATTAACATGTATCGATTAGATATTGGCTCCTAAATGCTAAATGTGCTTCCAATTTTAAACATTCCATCTGTTTAAACCAAAAAACCAAACTCATTGCAACTGAGTCGATTCCAACTCATAGTGATCCCCTTTGGGTTTCTGAGGCAGTATCTCTACGGAAGTAGATTGTCCAGTATTCCTTCCTCAGAGTGGCTGGTGGGTTTCAACCACCAACCTTCTGGTTGGCAGTCAAATACCTTAGGCACTATGACACCAGAGCTTCTTTCTAATCTGTTTAGTTCACCATAATTTAATAATATTTTGATTATTTTTATAGGGGAACATTTTAATTGTTTTTAAATAGTGTCAAAGTTGTCTATAAACTAAGACTATTATTTTCACATCTACCATTCTTAACTCTGCAGCCACTATTATAAATGGGAGAAAAGTTCTTTTCCTACTGCTGATGGTGCACTGCTGCTCACTAGCATTTCCTTCTTGGCCTCTTACTCATTTTTCCGTAGAGGAGTTTGGAAGAAAAATTGAGACTATGTAACCCAACCTCTTCTCCCTACATACTGGGGAGCCAGCTGCCTGCAAGAAGCATGCATGCACATCTACAGAGCACTTCACCCAACAACAGCACAATATACATTCTTCTCCAGTGCACAGGGAACATTTTCCATGGTAGATCATATGTTAGGCCATAAAGCAAGCCTTCATAAATTTAAAAACATTGAAATACTGCAAAGCATCTTCTCAGATCATAATGCTATCAGATTAGAAATCAACAATAGAAAGAGCAACGGAAAAAGAGTAA
>NW_006923134.1:64352-66110 GCF_000298275.1 Orycteropus afer afer | reverse complement strand
TGGCCAAGATGGTTTCACTGGAGAATTCTACCAAACATTCAGAGAACTGACACCAATTCTTCTCAAACAATTCCAAAACATAGAAAAGGATGGTATCCCCCCAAACTCATTTTATGAAGTAAGCATAACCTTGAAACCAAAACCAGGCAAAGACATCACTTAAAAGGAAAACTACAGACCAATATCCCCCATGAATATAGATGCAAAAATCTTCAACAAAATTCTAGCCAAAAGACTCCAACAACATATCAAGAAAATCACTCATTATGAACAAGTGGGGTTCGTACCAGGTATGCAAGGAGGGTTCAACATTAGAAAAACAATCAATGTCCTCCACCACATAAATAAAACAAAGGAGAAGAACCACATGATCATATAAATTGATGCAAAAAAGGCATTTGATAAAATCTAACATCCATTCCTGAACAACACTCTCAACAAAATAGGAATAGAAGGGTCATTCTTCAACACAATAAAGGGCATCTGCAAAACCAACTGCCAACATTATTCTCAAAGGAGAGAGACTGAAACCATTCTTCTTGTGAACAGGAACCAAACAAGGATGCCCTCTATCACCACTTCTATTCAACATTGTACTGGAAGTCCTAGCTAGGGCCATAAGGCAAGAAAGGGAAAGCAAAGGCATCCAAATTGGTAAGGAAGAAGTCAAACTATCCCTATTTGCTGATGATATAATCTTATACCTAGAAAACCCAAGAGACTCAGGCAAAAATCTATTGGAACTAATTGAGAGATTTAGCATCATGGCAGGATAAGAGATCAACATCCAAAAATCAGTTGGATTCCTCCAAACCAGCAAAGAAATTGCTGAAAAAGAAATAAGGAAAAAAATACCATTTACAATAGTTACCAAAAAGTGAAATACTTGGGAATAAATCTTACCAGGGACACAAAAGACATTTACAAAAAAAGAAACTATAAAAAAACTACTTCAAGAAACCATAAGAGATCTACATAAATGGATGAACATATCATGGTCATGGATAGGAACATTGAACTTTGTGAAAGAGCTCTGGTAGCATAGTGCCTAAGGCACTTGACTGCTAACCAGAAGGCTGGTGGTTCAAACCCAGAAGGAAGATGGGGCAACCTACTTCCATAGTGACACTGCCTCGGAAACCCAAGGAAGGGTCGCTATCAGTCGGGTCCGACTCGACAGCACATGACAACAACAACAACACCCAAAGCAATCTATACATTCAATGCAATCCCAATCCAGATCCCATAAACATTTTTTAAGGATATGGAAAAGCCAATCACTAATATTATATGGAAAGGAAAGAGACCTTGGATAAGCAAAGCACTATTGAAGAAGAAGAACAAAGTAGGAGGTCTCACACTGCCAGATCACAAAACCTACTATACAGCCACAGTAGTCAAAACTGCCTAGTACTGGTACAATGAAAGACACATAGACCAATGGAATAGAGTTGAGAACACAGAAATAGATCCATCAACCTATGGTCAGCCTAAAGACCTAAATCCATTAAATGGGGAAGAGAATGTTTAATAAATGGTGCTAGCAAAACTGGATATCCTTTTGCAGAAAAATGAAACAAGAGCTGTACCTCACACCATACATGAAAAGTAACTCCAGATGGATCAAAGACTTAAATATGAAACCTAAAACTATAAAATTCCTCAAGGAAAAACTAGGGGCAAATTTAGGGGCCCTAATTTATGGCATAAATAGACTGTCAAGCATAACCCAAAATGCACAAACAGCAGAAGAGAAAC
>NW_006923134.1:61855-63742 GCF_000298275.1 Orycteropus afer afer | reverse complement strand
ATGGCGATTCCTTCAAAAGTTGGAATTAGAAATACCATTTGACCCAGCCTTTTCATTACTAGTTATATATCCAAAACAAGTGAGAGGCATGACAAGAACAGACATATGCACATCCATGTTCATGCAGCACTATTTACAATAGCCAAAAGAAGGAAACAACCTATGTATCCATCAGCTGAGGAATGGATAACCAAACTCTGGTAAATACACACAATGGAATAGCATGAAACCCTAAAGAATAACCTAGAATCTGCAAAACACCGCATAATGTGGATGAACTTGGAGGACATTATGCTGAGTGAAATAAGTCAATCACAGAAAGTTAGTCCGTTATTCTAAAAGTCAAGGAAAGGTTTACCTATAGAAGGAAATTTTCTTTGTTGGTTACCAGGGGTGGGAGGAGAGGGAAGGGAACACTATTAGATAGGTAGAGACAAGTATTGATTTGTGTGAAGAGAAGGGCAACGTACCAAATGTGAGTGATCAACATGGTGGCATTGAGGAAGAGGAAGACATATGGAAGTACATGGGAGGTACAGACAACAAAGATGAACCCTTTTGCACATACAGTACTGTGTTGTCAGGGAAGGCAAACATGGATATACAGGTGGATAGATAGGTAGACAAGCTGAACTATTAGGTATGTCTATGAAGCAGGGAGTGTACCCAAGACCATGTACAGGGTTGGCAGACAATGGTCCTATAAGTGTATTTGTATGATCTGAATTCCCAGGTATATAGTAGAACTGATAAGGGACAAGGTTGTAGTCACTGCTTGGTCACAGCCAGCTACCCAGAGGGACTGAGTTGTTGAACCTGTGGGCTCGGAACCATAGTCGCAGGGGACATCAAGCTCAACTGGCATAACATACTACACAAAACATTGTTCCACCTCCTACTTTGGCGAGTAGCAAGTGGGATCTTAAAAGCTTGCTAGCAGCCATCTAGATGCAACTATGGGTCTCTCCTCATCCAGAGCAAAGAAGAATGAAGAAAACCAAAGATTCATGGAAATAATTAGCCCTAGTGACTGATATACCATGTGATCCTCAGCCTATACAACTATGAGACCAGAAGAACTGGATGGTGCCCAGCTACCACTGTCAGCCACTCAGAGGGGGATCTATGTAGGAGAATACCTGGAGGGAGAGGGAGAACAATGTGGAAGAAAACTCAAAATCATTTGGGAAAAAAAAGGAGGGGGGCAGGTTTGCTGGTCTGATAGAGCCTGGTGGAACCACTGAGACTAGGGCCCCTCACTTCCCTTCTGGTCTAGAATTGAACCCATACCTGTGGCTTCTAGGCCAAACAAAAGACAGGCATATGAGTTGAACATTTACCTGAGGTAGATATACTTCTTGGAGAGAACAATCATGGGAGAAAGAAGGGCTGTTTATACACAGGGAGACAGCTCAGGGGGCAGGAGTGCATGGAGGGATGGACACAGGGAAGAGGTAACTATGGGGATGAAGTGGTAGGGGAGCTGTTGCATTGTGGTAAATTATGATCAATGTCATGAGACAAAGTGTATGAGAACTGCTGTATGGAAAGTGAATTTTCTCTGTAAATTTTCACCCAAATCACAATAAAAAAAAAAAAAAGAAAAAGAAAAAAGAAAGAAAAGAAGAAGAAGAAGAAGAAGCACACATGAATCAATAGTAATAAAAGAAAAACTTATATGGCCCTTAAGGTCCCGGGGTGGCACAAACGGTACTCAATGACTAACCTAAAGGTTTGTGGTTCTTCTAGTAAGATGGGCGAATAGGCAGACAAGCAACACAGACCCTCTTCAACAAAGAAAAGAAAAACCAATTAACAGAGGTACAGAAGATAATCCTGGAACCCTGAGCTTTGAAAGGAACTATACAGAAGTGGATTAGGCACCAA
>NW_006923134.1:52546-59700 GCF_000298275.1 Orycteropus afer afer | reverse complement strand
CAATTGAAAAATGGGCAGAAGACATGAATAGACACTTCATCAAGGAGGATATTCAGGTGGTCAGCTAATACATGAAAAGATGCTCACAATCATTGACCATCAGAGAGATGCAAATCAAGACAATAATGAGATAAACCATCTCACCCTGGCACTGATGGCAAGGTTCAATGAGACAGAAAATAACAAATGTTGGTGGGGATGTGGAGAGATTGGGACTCTCATACACTGCTTGTTTGACTGTGAAGTGACACAACCACTGTGGAAAGCAATAAGGCAATTCCTTAGAAAGTTGGAATTGGAGATACCATTTGACTCAGCAATCCCATTACTAGGTATACCTATCCTGGAGAGGTGAGAGCCAGGACAGGGACAGATATGTGCACACTCATGTTCATCACAGCACTATTTACAATAGCAAAAAGATGGAAACAACCTATGTGTCCATCAGCGAAAGAGTTTGTATGATACATCCACATACTGGAACGGTATGTAGCACTGAAGAATAATGTAGAGTCTGCAAAACACCGCATAATATGGATGAACTTGGAGGACATTATGCTGAGTGAAATAAGTCAATCACAGAAGGACAAATATAATATTAGTTCATTGTTGTGGAGGGTCAAGGAAAGGTTTATATATGGAGGGAAACTTTGTTGGTTGCCAGGGATGGGAGGGAAGGGAAGGGAAGGGAACACTGCAAAAAAAAAAAGCATTGTCCCATGTCACTTTAGTTTTGTCTATTTCACTGTACATAAATTATATTTCAATAAAATGCATTAAAAAAATGAAGCAGCAGTCAAGATATCAGAAGTGGTTTTAAAAAAAAAAGTTTGTGGTTCAATCCCATCCAGAGGCACTAGGGAAAAAAGGCCTGGCAATCTGCTTTCAAAAGGTCACATCCTTGAAATCTCTATGGAGTGCAGTTCTACTCTGAAACACAGGGGAACACCATAAGTTGGAATCTACTCAACAACAGTGGAAGAAAATAAGTATAAATGGCCCTTATTTTTTGCCAGACAATATTCTTAATGGTTTATGTATATAAATTTTATATGTATATAAGTGTTATCAGTATATAAAGCTTCTGCTTTTTTAATGCATTTAATCCAAATAACAATTTCTTGAAGTAGTATTTGTATTATCCATATTTTACAATTAAGGGAACTGAGATAAGAGAGGTTAAATTGTGTGACTATCAAGTTGAACCCAGATTAGGAGCCAGGGAGTCTGACTCCCTAATCCAGATACTTCTTCACTGTACTTTACTGTCTGTTCTTTGTGTAAATTTTACAGAAACATTATCTTCCCTAGTCCAGCTCTGCTGTGCCTGGAAAGCAAAAGTCTACAATTCTGGTGTTCAGAGTAAGAAGCTAATCTATTTGCAAATACAAACCATATTTTCTAATATTCATATTATCAATAATAATAAGGTGACATTTTCATTCTCATCTGTGTTACTCCTTGTCTGTCTCTTAGTGGGTGCATAACTTGGTAGGCCTATTAGAACCACAACAACTATATCTATAACAAACTGAAAATACCAATCACATTTTCTGTCTTCCAAAAGGCAGAAAAAATGGTAAGAATGAAATGAGATTGCAGTTGGTTATATATCAATGTAAACAGGTTTACAGGCAAGCTAAGATTGCTCAGCAAAATCATCTCAAGGTTGGTCAGTTATGTATTTTTTATTATAGGTCATACAAGATTCTATCTTTCTCAAGAACAGTGGCCTTATATAAGATCATATTACTTCTTTTTACATTTTAAGTAAAATACACCACCACCCCTTCTCTGGTCTTACCTTAAACTATCTCCCCCTTGCCCACTATTCTTTAGCCACACTGACTTGTTTTCAGTTCTGTGACCCTTCATCAAGTTTATTCATTCCTAGGGTTTTGTGCTTGTCATTTCCTCTGACTGGAAAGGTTTTCACATATCTACTTCCTTCTTGCCAATCAGATTTCTTCTTCACTACAACCTTTTTAACAGGCCTTCTCTACCACCCAATCTAAAGTAGTCCTCCAGGCAGTTATGATAACTTCTTAGGCACAATCAACCACCCTGTTGAGTGAGTTGTTGGACCTCTGGGCTTGGGACCATGGTCACAGGGAACATCAAGCTCAATTGACATAACATACTACACTAAAACATTGTTCTACATCCTACTTTGGTGAGCAGCAACAAGGGTCTTAAAAGCTTGCAAGCAGCCATGTAGATGTAACAATTGGTCTCTCCTTGTCCAGAGGAAAGAATAGTAAAGAAAACCAAAGATGCATGGAAATAATTAGTCTAAGGGACTAGTGGACAATGAGAACCTCAGCCTATATTCCCATGAGCCCGGAAGAATGAGGTGGTGCCCAGCTACCACTATCAAGCACTTGGAAAGGGATCAGTACAGGAGATCCTGGATAGAGTGGGAGAACGATATAGAAAAACACTCAACATCATAAAAAAAAAGCCAGGTTTACTGCTCTGATAGAGCCTGGTGAGACCCCCGAGGCTATAACCCCTTGTTACCCTTCAGGCCTGGAATAGAACTCACTCTTGTGGCTTCCAGCCAAACAATAGACAGTCATATAGAGTGAACATTTACACCAGGTAAATGCACTTCTAGAACCATCAATAATGGGAGAATAGAAAGGCAGTATTTGCACAGGGACATAGCTCAGGGGGGCAGGAATGCATAGGAAAGAAGGACACAGGGAAGAGGTAACTACAGGGAGGAAGTGGGAAGAGTTGCTACATTGTGGGGATTGCAGTCAATGTCATAAAGTAAAATGTGTATGAATTGCTGTGTGGAAAATGAATTTGTTCTATAAACTTTCACCCAAATCACAATAAAAATTTAAAGAAAAAATAAAAATAAAGTAGTCCCCCAGGCTCTCTCTATCACATCATCATATTTTAATTCTCTGCATAGCACTAGGAGGAGCTCTGGTGGTACAGTGGTTAAAGCATTCAGCTGCTAACCAAAAGGTCAGCGGTTCAGACCCACCAGTCGCTCTGTGGAATAAAGATGAGGCAGTCCGCCTCCATAAAAATTTACAGCCTTGGAAACCCCATGGGGGCAGTTCTACTCTGTCTTGTAGGGTCACTATGAGTTGGAATCAACTCAATGGCAATGGCAATGGCAATGGCATAGCACTAGGCACAATATGGTGTGGTTCTATTTATATACTTATTTTTTTGTCTTCTTCCACTTAGAATAAAGGAGCCCTGGTGATGCAGTCATTAATAGTTCAGCTGCTAACCAAAAGCTAACTTTGAACCGACCAGCTGCTTTGTGGGAGAAGATGTAGCAGTCTGCTTCCATAAATATTACAGCCTTAGAAACCCCATAAGGCAGTTCTTTGTCCAGTGAGTTGCTGTGAGTCAGAGTCGACTCAACAGCAATGGATCTGCTAGAATGCCAACTCCATGAGAGCAGCTCCAAGAGGGGCACATGTAGGCAGCAAAGGAAAAAGTTTTGAATAAATGACTAAGTACTTGTTTAATACTTATTTATCAAGTACAGTGATGTTATGAATCGAATTGTGTTTCCCAGAAAGATATGTTGAAGTCCTAACCCTGATACTTGTGAATGTGACTTTGTTTGCAAATGGGGTCTTTGAAAATGGTACCAGTTAACATGCGGTCATGGGTTCTAATCCACTCTGCGTTAAAAACCAAAACACCTGTCGTTGAGTCGATTCGACTCATGGCGACCCTTCCTTGTTTTCCGAGGTGGTATCTCTACAAAGTAGATTTCCCAATCTTTCTCACAAGGAATGGCTGGTGGGTTTGAACCACTATCTCTCTGGTTAGCAGTCAAATGTCTTAGGCACTGTACCACCATTGCTCCCCAGTCTGTGTAGTGTCCTATAAAAGATGAGAAGAGACACACAGAAAGAGATAGAGAGAGATGTGACAATAGAGTTATGCTGTAGTCACAAACCAAGAAACACCTGAGGCTACCCAAACCTGGGATAAAAGAAAGTAACTTCCCCTAGAGCCTACAGAGAAACACCTTGAATTCAGCCACCAGAACTCTGAGACAATAAATTTCTGTTTTTTTTTTAAGCTGTGTTGGTTAATTTTATGTGTCACTTAGCTAGGCTACAGTACCCAGTGGTTTGTTCAAACACTAGTCTTTGTAACTTCTAGTTATGAAGTAGCTCCATATGATTAAATCAACTGACCTTAAATAAGGCAGATTATCATCCATAACATGGGTAGATCTCATCCAATCAGTTAAAGGGGTTAAGAGCAAAATTTGAGTTTTGCTAGAGTGTATTCTGCCTCCAGACTATAAATACACATAATGCTAGAACTTCTCCACTCTTCACTCTTCCAGTCACCTGACCTACAAATTTTGGGGCAGAAGACTGCAGGAATCTGCAGCCTATTGTCTGACCTATGTATTTTGGACTTGCCAAATTCCACCACCCACACACATACACACACAAAATTGATGAGCTATTTCTTTAAAATCACCCAGTCTCTCTTTCTTCCTATCTATGTATATCTTACTGATTCTCTTTCTCTTGAGAATGCTGACTAAGCCATAAGTCCCATAATTTGTGGTATTTTGTTAAAGCAGCTCCTAGGAAACCAATACAGATGGTTACTGGTTACTCTAATACCTGGTGAAAATTACAAAGTAACATTAAAAGAACATTTTATAAAGTAATTATTTAGTGTGGCTTTCATTCTTAATGCTGCTCTTTAAAATACTCTATTTACTAGTATATACTAAAAAATTATCATAGCCTTTTTAATTTCATTTTTGTTTTAGAAACCATTACCTAGGTTTTATGTTTTCAAATGCACTTTCAAATTATGTTTATTCCTCTCTTCTTTTTGAAAAATAATTTAAAGTTGGATTGTTGAGCTCTTAAAAACTTTTCTACATTTTGTTTTCTTAGTTAAACTGAGAATATTTTCTTTAGTGTGATATAGTGAAAAGCCAACCACAATAGAAATAAAAAAAATTGCTCCCAGTTTGTTCTAACATTAATTAAATGTGTTAACATAGAGCAAGTCATTTCTTATCGCTGAGTCTGTTCTTATCTTTAAAATTAGGAAGTAACACCTCAGATTATCATTCATTATGGTTGTGAAATTAAAGAGATAATGAATTTAAAGTGTTTTGTCAATGTTGTCAACTGCAAAGCATGATGCAAATGTGGAGTAATATAAAAATTAAGTATATTCTAGCTATACTGTGAGTTCAGAAGTGGGTGTGTGGTAAAAGTAAAAGCTAAAATGAATAGTGCATATTTTAACCAAAACAACTATTCTGGAATTCCAGATCCACTAAGACTATGAAAAAACCAAAACCAAAAACCAAACTCATGGCTGTCAAGTTGATTCGACTCATAGTGATCCCTGGGTTTCTGAGGTGGTATCTCTACAGAAGTACCTTGCCCTATCTTCCTTCCAAGGACTGTCTGGTGGGTTTGAACAACCAGCCTTCTGGTTAGCAGTCAAATGCCTCAGGCGCCATGCCACTAGAGCTCCTAGGGAAGCATAATTTTCAATCTCCCAAAATCAACTTCCAAAAACCAGATAAAGCAAATAGGAAAACAAAATAAAAATCTAGTAATCCCACAGACAATATCTTCAACAAAACAGGGCATCCCATAAGCCTATCCTGCAGGTACACATGGCTGAAATTCTCAACAGGACAGGAGGAGCTCTGATGACGGTGAGAAAAACATGAAAAAAACTATACAACCAGCAGAACCCCCAAAATATCTACCAAATCCTTACCTTGTAAAGGAGAAAATGTCACCCTGTGTGAAACCTAGGCAAATGAACTAAGGACAATGTAATGCAAAGCAACGCACTGCCGTCGAGTCTGATCTGACTCATAGTGGCCCCTCCTTGGGTTTCTGAGGCAGTGTCACTATGGAAGTAGATTGGCCAGCCTTCCTTCTGAGGAGAGGCTGGTGGATCTGAACCACCAGCCTTCTGGTTAGCAGTCAAATGTCTTAGGCACTGTGCCACAAGACAGTTGTCAAAAATTGGAGCAGTCTTCATGGGTTTCCAGTTAGGAGTGAATACAAAAGTAAGAAAATCAAAGATTGTTGGATCTGAGACCTTAGTGATCTCAGAGATCCAGCAAGTGTTCACTTTGGAACACAGAGCCTCCCTTTGAGGAAATGACTTGGAATAGAATCCAAATTAAGCATGACAGGAATACTGAGAATAAGGAAGAAGGAATGTTCAGAGAGTAGTGGGTTCCAGAGGAGATCCATAGGAAACAGATATAGAGAAGACAAATAGCAAAATGCAATGACTAGAGGTGAAAGTCTGATTATGAAGGCAAAGCCTCTAGATGTCTAGGAAATAAAGAGCTGGAAGCAGAAAGTCATCCTGACCCAGGCTTAACTCTGAGTGATAAAGAAGTTACATAGGGTTTTTTTTTTTTTTTTTGTCCTTGAAGGTAATGATAGAAGGTGAATTACTCAAGCCATGAAGGGGGAAAGCTGTCCTGTCATATCCCTGCCCTCTCCAGGAACCTTCTCCCAATAGTCTAGGAAAAATCATCTAATTTAATCATGGAGAACAAAAAAGGAATAGGACTTAATCCATTTAAATTTATTATGAGGTGAAAGGTAAAGATAACTGAATAATAAAGTGTCAAATAATGAAAGTAGAACAGAAATGTGACCACACCATTGGTAATAGCTCAATCTAACAATTCTCAATGAACTAAAAAAAATTAAGAAAATGATCAAAGCTTTAGAAGTGTATGTTGTTGTTGTTGTTGTTATTTGCTGTTGAGTCGGCCCCGACTCATAGCGACCCCTCCTTGGGTTTCCGAGGCAGTATCACTATGGAAGTAGGATTGCCCAACCTTGCTTCCGAGGAGTGGCTGGTGGGTATAACAAATAAGAAATAAGAGAGCTAAGAAATACAATGGTTAGACAATAGGAAGATGTGAAATGAGAACTGACAAAATTCAGTAAAGAAAAAGCATTTCAAAAGTGGTAACTAGGCTTCCGGCAAGATGGAGGACTAGGCAGAAGGATTGCAAAGACCCTCTTCAACAAAGAAAAGGGAAACCTATTAACACAGACACAGAAGATAATCTTGGACCCCTGAGCCTTGAAGGGAAGGATACAGAATTGGACTAAACCCCAACTAGCAGAAGAATTTGCGTGAAA
>NW_006923134.1:17048-18686 GCF_000298275.1 Orycteropus afer afer | reverse complement strand
CTGGCTTTTAATCCCCTTTCTCTTGCTCTTCCCGCCTGCTGCTTTGGGCGTCCCTGAGTTGTCTCTCCTCACCTGTATCCCTGGGGCTGACTGCTCTTCTCTCTGGGTTCCTGGCTTTTAATCCCCTTTCTCCTGCTCTTCTGGCTGCTGCTTTGGGCATCCCTGAGTTGTCTCTCCTCACCTGTAACCCTGGGGCTGATTATTTGATTAGTTTTATATAAACTTAAATTCTATATAAATCTGGATTCTGCAAACCTATTTTTAGTCTGATGTTTTAGCATGCCTCAGCTGCTAGTTTCAAGAGACGACTTTTCTTCATAATTTTGATATTACTCAGAGCTAGAGTTATCAGACAAATCTTAGACATATTTATCATCTTCCTTTCTTATTATGTTTCTTGATGCTCCAATTTCAGCTCCTGCCAGGTCAGTTAAATATCATCAACAGGTGAACCCCACCCTGCTTCATGTCAGCACCAAGATTTAATCACTTGAGTACTCACTGAGCCTTTGAATACTGCCTCATAGGTGCTGACAAGTATAACTGTGATTCAGCTATACTTCCTGATAAATCCATTGCTGTATATTACATGAATTTCCCTGATGAGTGTCATTATAAGGCATCACTCCCTCCACCTCTAACTACCCCTTGAAATTTATATTCAACCAACCCCTGAAGCCAAATGGATGATGCCACTAAGGGAGTAATTTCCTAGTTATTAAATATGTTCATTTAGCAGTCTTTTCTCCATTTGTTTTACTGGGCAATACAGGGACAACTATTTAACTTCTTAGCCCCAGCTGAAATCCTGATCATAATAAACCCACTTCTCTCAGACAGACATATTAATTCTATATTGCTTATCATGTTGTAAGGTGTAAGCAGTGTTGTAAGGTCATGCTTATACTGACCCAGTGCTTAGAATGGCAGACTGAGAGTTCAGAATGTACAGACTTTAGGCATGACTCGCTGCTTGGCTGGTTAGTCACTTAGCCCACCAAAAACTTTCCTGATAAAACAAGAATTGTGAGATATGTCTTCCACAGTGAAATTCACAGTGAGCAATTCAACTGCCCAAAGAGTGGAGAGAAAATGAACCCACAGGAGAATTAGTAATGAACAATTGAGCGCATGAATACTTACAGCCCTTTCTTAAATCTCTCTATTGTTATTTCTGGCATAGGCTGGGAATGTTGCTCTTGTTAGCTACCACTGAGTTGGTGTGCTTCTGTGCACAATGGAATGAAACAATGCCAGCCCTGAGCCATCCCACAATTGGTTAAGGATCAGACCATTGTGATCTATAACATTTTCATTGGTTGATTTTTCTGGAAGTAGATCACCAGACATTTCTTCCTAGTCCATCTTAGTCTAGAAACTCTGCTGAAATGTGTTCAGAATCATAGCAACACACAAGCCTCCAATGACAGATGGGTGGTGGCTGTGCATGAGGTGCATTAGCCTGGAATCAAACTCAGGTCTCCTGCTGGAAGGTGAGAACACTACCACTGAACCACCAATAAATACCCTCCTTAGGCCAAGCATTGTTGTTGTTGTTATGTGCCGTCAAGTCAGCCCCGACTCATAGCGACCCCTCCTTGGGTTTCCGAGGCAGTATCACTACGGAAGTAGGATTGC
>NW_006923134.1:13954-16658 GCF_000298275.1 Orycteropus afer afer | reverse complement strand
TGCTATGTGCCGTCGAGTCGGACCCAACTCATAGCGATCCTTCCTTGGGTTTCCAAGGTGGTATCACTATGGAAGTAGATTGCCCAACCTTCCTTCTGGGGAGTGGCTGGTGGGTTTGAACTGCCAGATTTCTGGTTAGCAGTCAAATGCCTTAGGCACTGTGCTACCAAAGCTTATATATATATATATGTATGTGTATATACGTGTATATATATATATATGTATGTATATATATATGTGTGTGTGTGTGTGTGTATCCTCTGCCAATTAGGAAAGGGAAGCTTAGATCAGTGCTACTCAAAAGTATGGTCTGTGGACCAGTACTTGTCTACAAATCAGTAATTGTCTTCAATGAGGTTAGAACAGAAATCATTAGCATTTAGGAACTTCTTTAGCAATATGGCATTGCTGAGATATTTCTGTCATGTTTTGCAAAAATACTGGTTCACTATAAATTGGAAATTTAAAAAAGAAAGAAAGAGGGCAAAGGAGAGGGGAGGGAAGGAGGAAAGCAAGGGAGGAAGAAGGAAGAGAAAGAAAAGAAAAAAAAAGGAAAACTGGTCTTTCACCAGAGAGACCTTGAGAAGCCCTTGCTTAGACTGTTAATGATTAGCCCTGTATAGCATGTCTGGTAGGTGCTGACATAGATGTCAACCCTATCTTGGCTTCAAAGGCCTTGCACTTTTTCATGACACTCTACTATCTTCCAGTTAACAATGATGATCATGAGTTGAGAAACAAACAAACCAGTAATTGAAGGACAATTTGTCATTATTTTTAGCAGATTCAGATACCCAAACTTCAGAATTTGGGGGATTGAAATAGGAAGAGGAGATTTATAACAAAGTCAATGTTCCAGGTCCTCTATAATCACTACCATCATCATCTTTTTGGCCATCTATCATATTTAACATTGAGAGCTAAGAGCCAAGAATTGTTCCGTTTGCTTAACACGGATTATTCCATGACCCCCTCAGATAACTCTGTGAGGCAGGTACTAATTGTATTTGTAGCAGAAGAGCCAGGATGCAAAGTAGGTGTTCTTGACACCACAGCCCATGCACTTAACCACTACACTAAAACTTTTCCCACCTGTAATCTATGACAGATTCACAAGGATGTTTTGGGACAGATTAGAGTTTATTGGTTTATAACAGGGACTTGGGGATCAGATAAATTGGGTTTGAATTTTATCCTGAAGCTGTGTGGTCTTGGGCATATTAATTAACCTCTCCGTGGTTCAATTATCAAGGCTATAAAATAAGAATACCAAGCCCTACTTTAAATGCTTATGGTGAATGTAATCAGCTTCCCAGTTTGTAAAAAAGTACCACAAACTGGGCAACTTAAGACAACAGATATTTAGTCTATCACTGTTCTGGAGGCTCCAAAGGGAAAAAAAAAAAATGCACCACTGGTGAGTCCATTCGACTCATAGCAACCCCTCCTTGGGTTTCCAAGGTGGTATTTCTATGAAGTAGGTTGCCCAATCTTCCTTCTGAGGAGTGGCTGGTGGGTTTAAATCACCAGCCTTTTGGTTAGCAGTCAAATGCCTTAGGCACTATGCCACCAGAGCTGCCGTTCTGGAGGCTAAAAGTTTTAAATTAATGTGTTACCAAGGAAGGTTCCTCTGGAGGGCTCTGAAGGAGACTATGTTCCATGACTCTCACTTAACTTC
This sequence comes from Orycteropus afer afer, assembly GCF_000298275.1. Lineage (NCBI taxonomy): Eukaryota > Metazoa > Chordata > Mammalia > Tubulidentata > Orycteropodidae > Orycteropus > Orycteropus afer. The sequence continues at coordinate 14,980 of NW_006923134.1, read as the reverse complement.
TGGTAGTGTCCTGCAGTTCTTGATGTTCCTTGGCTTATGGATGCATCACTCCAATTTCTACTTCCATCTTTATGTGGAATTCTCCCTCTGTGCTGTATGCCTCTGTGTTTTTCTCCTATTCTTATAAGGACACCAATCATATTGGAGTAGGGCTCACCCTGCTTGAGTATCACCTCATGTTAATGTAACTAACTACATTGAAAGACCCTGTTTCCAAATAAGTTTACTTTCACAGGTACCAGGGTTAAGACTTCAACATATTTTTTTGGGGGAAAAATTCAGCCCATACAGTGAGGATTAAAGTTTTAAAATGTGTATTAAATAGAACGGGAGCTCTGGTAGCATAGTGCCTAAGGCATTTGACTGCTAACCAGAAGGCTGGTGGTTCAAATCCACCAGCCACTCCTTGGAAGGAAGGTTGGGCAATCTAGTTTCGTAGTGATACTGCCTCAGAAACCCAAGGAGGGGTCGCTATGAGTTGGGGTCGACTAGACAGCACATAGCAACAACATTAAATAGAACAGTACTTGGCATATAGATACCAAAAAAACAAACCCCCTGCCTGTGATAGTTAAGTTGTGTGTTAAATTGCCTGGGCCTGGTTTTGAGTGGGTGGGCAACTGGATGTAGTTTTTCCCCAGGATGAGACTGGTAATCAACTCCATGGTAGAATCTACTGGAGCAGCTAAGTAGCTGCCTTAGGGATGTGATCTGCTTCCAGTATATAAGAAGAAAACTTTGAGAAAGGTCTGAGCTTTTTGGCAAAATTGGACCCTGCATGTAGCTGAGTCTTCATTAAGTAGCCTCCCATGTTTTCTGCTGATCTTGGGATTGTCTCTGGACTTGAACTAGTGACCTGCCATATTGTGTGGTAATCTTGGAACTATGCCATTTTATTTGTTGACCTTGGGTTTGTCAGCCTCAGCAGCCAGCAGCTGCCTGAGTTAAAAGAAGCCCCCAGCTTGTGGAAAAAGAAATAAGGAGATCAATACCATTTACAGTAGCTACCAAAAAAAAAAAAAAAAA
>NW_006923134.1:10010-13059 GCF_000298275.1 Orycteropus afer afer | reverse complement strand
ATAATCCAATTAAAAAATGGGCAGAAGACATGAATAGACACTTCACCAAAGAGGATATTTAGGCAGCCAACAAACATATGAAGAAATGCTCACCATCGTTAGCCATCAAAATAACAATGAGATACTATCTTGCCCCAGCACTAGTAGCAAAGTTCAACAAGACAGAAAATAACAAATGGTGGCGAGGATTTGGAGAGATTGGCACTCTCATACACTGCTGCTGAAACAGTAAAATGGTACAACTGCTGGGGAAAGTGATATGGTGATTCCTTAAAAAGTTGGAATTAGAAATACCATTAGACCCAGCTATTCTATTACTAGGTATATATACTAAAGAAGTGAAAGCCAGGACAAGAACAGATATATGCACACCCATGTTCATCACAGCACATTTACAATAGCCAAAAGATGCAAACAACCTAGGTGTCCATCACCTGAAGAATGGATAACCAAACTGCAGTGTAGTAAATTACTTAGTGTGGCTTTTCTACCCATAAGTCTTTGTGAACTCCAAGGTGGGATTTTCTATGGGCAACTGAGGAGCTCCTGATTGCTGAAGCTATCCACCCGGGTTATTTCTGTTGGGCGCGGCACAATGCAATGTTCTGGGAGGTTCCATGCTGTGATTGGCTAGTTTGACCACCCTGCCAGGGCTAAAAAGGCGGTCTCCTGGAGGCAGAACTCTCTCTGACTGCTGATTGAGGAAGACGTGCTGCCGAAAGAGACACACACCCCTGAAAGAGACATGTGCTGCTGGGAAAGAGACGCAAGAGACACACATCGCCGAGTGAGACACCGAGGGACCAGCACTGCTGGGAAAGAGACTGTGAGAGACTTTTGGCTGAGGGATGGTGGGCTGGGAGAGAGACTGAGCGTTCTTCCTGAACTTGAGTTGTAGCCTGGTGCTTCCCTAATAAACCCCGTAATCTGTGAGTTCTGTGTGGCCACTGCAGTGAATTATCGAACCCAGGAGAGAGGTGGTGGGTGCTTTGGGAGGAGCGGTTGGTGAAAGGGCTGGAGGGAGGCAGCATGTCTGTCCTTGTAGTAATAGGCCTTGGGTTACTGCTGGTAATCCTGTCTTCCTCTTGTGGGATTAGAGAAGGTCAGAACATGTGGCCTCCTTGCCTCTCTTGCACAAACTATGGTACATACACACAATGGAATACTATTCAACCCTAAGGAATAATGTAGAATCTGCAAAACACTGTATAACATGGATGAAATTGGAGGACATTATGCTGAGTAAAATAAGTCAATCACAGAAGGACAAATATTGTATTAACCTGTTATTGTAAAAAGTCAAGGAAAAGTTTATATATGGAAGAAAATTTTCTTTGTTGGTTGCCAGGGGTGGAGGGGAGGGGAGGGAACACAAATAGGTGGAGACAAGTATTGATTTGGGTGAAGAGAAGGGCAATGTACCAAATGTGAATGATCAACATGATGGTATTGAGGAAGAGGAAGATATAGAGAGGTACATGGGAGGTACAGACAACAAAGATGACCCTTTTGCACATACAGCACTGTGTTGTCAGTGAAGGCAAACATGGATATACAGGTGGGTAGATGGGTAGACAGGCTGAACTATTAGGTATGTCCATGCATGGGGCAGTGTACCCAAGACCATGTATCGGGTTGTCTGACAATGTTTCTACAAGCTTATTTGTATGTTCTGTAAGAATTTCCAGGTATACAGTAGAGCTGACAAGCGACAAGTTTGTAGTTACTTCTTGGGCTCAGCCAGCTACCCAGAGGGACTGAGTAGTTGAACCTGTGGGCTTGGGACCACAGTTGCAGGGGACATCAAGCTCAATTGGCATAACATACTACACAAAACATTGTTTCACCTCCTACTTTGGCAAGTAGCAACTAGGATCTTAAAAGTTTGCAAGCAGCCATCTAGTTGCAACTATGGGTCTCTCCTCTTCCAGAGCAAGGAAAAATGAAGAAAACCAAAGATTCATGGAAACAACTAGTCCAAGAGACTGGTACACCATGCAATCCTCAGCCTATAGGACTATGAGACCAGAAGAACCAGATGATGCCCAGCTACCACTGTCAACCACTTAGAGGGGGATCTATGTAGGAGATCCTGGATAGAGTGGGAGAACAATGGGACCAAACTCACAATCATTTAAAAAAAAAAAAGGATCACGTTTGCTGGTGTGATAGAGCCTGATGAAACCACTGAGACTATGGTCCCTACCCACACCTGTGGCTTCCAGCTAAACAAAAGACAGGCATATGAGCTGAACATTTACATTAGGTAGATACACTCCTTAGAGAGAACAATCATGAGAGAATAGAAGGGCTGTTTATGTACAGGGACATAGGTCAGGGGGCAGGAGTGCATGGAGGGAAGGATACAGACAGGGGAGAGGTAAGTATGGGGAGGAAGTGGGAGGGGAGCTGTTACATTGTGGTAAACTGTAGTCAATGTCATGAGACAAAGTGTATGGGAACTGCTGTATGGAAAGTGAATTTGCTCTGTAAACTTTCACCCAAATCACAATTAAAAGAGAGAGAGAGAGAAACCTCTAGCTTCAGTGGGCCGGGAGCAAGAGGCAGAGCTGAAGCCCAGTCAAGGGGCCTTCACCTAGCCGCTAGAACTGGCACTTTGAACTCAGGAGACTTCTAGCCTCCTAAACTGTAGGAGAATAAATCCCTATGTGTTAAAGTTACCCATTTGTGGTATTTTCTGTTAGACTAGAGGACCAGAACTCTGCCCGTAAGTTGATTCTGATTCATAGTGACCCTCATTGGGTTTCCAAGGCTGTACATCTTTACAAAAGCTTCATCTTTCTCCCACACACCGGCTGGTGGGTTTGAACTGCCAGCCTTTTGGTTAGCAGCCAAATGCCTTAACCAGAGCTTCTTTGGCACATAGACATAGACAGTGCTTAATAAATTGTAGCTATTAGTAATAGTATTAAAATCATAAAGCAATAGTTTTTAGATTGTTGTTGTTATGTGCCGTCGAGTCGGCCCTGACTCATAGCGACCCCTCCTTGGGTTTCTGAGGCAGTATCACTACGGAAGTAGGATTGCC
>NW_006923134.1:7877-8440 GCF_000298275.1 Orycteropus afer afer | reverse complement strand
TTCGTTAAATATTAACATAAACAGACCTCAACAAATGTCAGAAAGCTCTTATGCCAAGGGAAAGGAAATCATCATTTATGGACTTGTTTTATTTATTACTCAAACACTTAGAAATTTCATTTATTATCCAAATATTTCATTCCTATACTAAGGGTGTGGGTTACATGGCAGCAAGGATGTTTGTCCCTTTTGTTCCCCAACATCTAGGATAGAGGCTCAAAAAACAAAACCAAACTTATTGTCACTGAATCAATTCCAATTCAGAGCGACCCCCATAGGGGGTCCAAGGCTGTAAATCTTTACAGAAGCAGACTGCCTCATCTTTCTCCTATGGAGCAGCTGGTGAGTTTGAACTAGTGACTTTCTGGTTAGCAGCCAAATGCTTTTACCACTATGCCACCAGAGCTCCTTAGAACAGAGCCTGTTGTTTTAGAACAGAGCTCCTTAGAACAGAGCCTGACTCACAGCGACCCCTCCTTGGATTTCTGAGGCAGTATCACTATGGAAGTAGATTGCCCCATCTTCCTTCTGAGGAGTGGCTAGTGGGTTTGAACTGCCAGCCT
>NW_006923134.1:1237-5587 GCF_000298275.1 Orycteropus afer afer | reverse complement strand
GGGTCTTCCTTGTAGGCGTATGGATATTATCCTATCACTGACAGCATTGTACTTCAGGACAGATCTTGAAACCTCCTTTGTGATGATGAATGCTAGTACACAGCAAAAAAGAAAGAATACAGTTGCCATCAAGTGCAATCATGGCTACCTCATGTATGTCAGAGTAAAATTATGCTTCACAAGGTTTTCAAAGACTGATTTTTCAGAAGCAGATCACCAGGCCTTCCTTCTGAGGCACATTTAGGTGGATTTGAACCCCAACCATCCAGTTAGTAGCTGTGCTCCCCTTTGCATCACTCAAAGACTCACTAAATATCTACTAAACAAGAGCATCTTATTGGAGAACTCATTCACAGCAATTTATCATCCTTTCAATTGTATTTAAATCTGCCTTTCAAAACTATATGCCATCTTAGAAATCTAAAATGTGTACATGTGCTTGTGTATCTACTGAAAACAGAACAAAAACCAAGCTATGATGCACTAGGGGTGGTCTGACTGGAAGGATTCAACTATTTTCCGTATTCTTGCATTGAATAGAAAAGAAGGAACCCTGGTGGCCAGTAGTTAAGCGCTGGGGTGCTAAACGAAAGATGGGATTAATGGTTGTAATCCACCAGTGGCTCAGAGGGAGAAGGATGGCGAAGTGGGCTTCCGTAAAGATTATAAACCATATGGGGCAGTTCTACTCTGTTCTATAAGGTCGCTTTGAGTTGGAATCCACCCAATGGCAATGCATTTGAAATAGAAAAGAGCAGCCTGAGGCTACTTGCAAAAGTTTCAGCTGTAGGTGTGTCTTCCTGGGTGCAGCTTTTAGCTGACAGGCAGCTTTATTTGAATCTACTTGTCTGTTATTGCCTGGAGGTGAGTGACGAGGCTGTGAGCTCCTCGCGGAGTAAGCATTCAATCCCTAAGTCACTGTTAACTCACTATGAGTCAGATGCTGGCAGTCGCTGCACCCACTTGCTATTCCCGGTTGCTGCTGCATCCCAGAGGTGGAGGTCACTGCCACACATGCACCATTTCCTCAGTGCTCTCCTTAGTTCTTGGAGTCTGGGCAGGAAAGGAGGCTTGTGGGGCGGGGAGTAGGACCCTGGTACCGCAGTTGAACTCCCAGAAATTAAGGTCGCAGTGCTGCTATTCAGATAACTCCTTACTTTATCATTTGCTTCCTTGTTCCATTCTGCGGGTCTCTTCCCTGGCTCTCCACCTTCTCTGCCTCTGCTGTTGGGTTACTGACCTCATCCTACAAGGATTCAGAAGACTCCCAGCTGTGCCTCTCCTCAGGCTTCACTGCTACTTTTTTGGTAAAAAATTAAAGAAATAGCTGATGCTTGAGTAAATATAATGTGTTATTCTCTTGACAATCCAACTGTGTGACTTTAAGCAAATCTCTTATTCATTTGGCCCATATTTTCTTATTTGCTGAACAAAAGAGTTGGAAGAGTGGTTCTGGCACTGACCAGAAACCCTGAGAATCTGATTCAGCTGTCTGGGCGGGGCCTAGGAATGGATAGTCTCAAAAGCTCCCGTGTGGTTTTGGTATGCAGTCAGATTTGCCTATAATTGGTCTACATGAATTCCAAGGGCCCTTCTAACAAATTCTACAAATACAAACCAAGTTCCTTTAAGCTAAAAGAGGAATTAATTATTTTTGTATTGATTGAACTTGATGGTTTTTTAAAAAAAGATTTAAAAAAATACATTTTATTGAAATATAATTTACGTACAGTGAAATACACAAAACTAAAGTGACATGGGTAAATGAATTTTTTTTATTGGTAGTGTTGTCTCCCCTTCCCTCCCACCCCTGGGAACCAAAAGAAAGTTTCCTTCCATATGTAAACCTTTCCTTGACTTTTAAAAAAAGAATTTTAAATCTTGTTTTACTAAACATGTGTTGTGTGTATCTTTGGTGCTCATGGACAATCACAGAATTGTTTGCAGTTAAATTTCCACTTGTAAGGGCTAAATTCCATCCTGAAAAACTCCAAACCAAGGGAAAGTCAGAATTCAGATCCCAGAGCTCTGTGGCCTCCCAGGCCCTGGGTAGATCAGGGCCCCTGGGAGAGAACGTGGCAGTCTGCTGGTCAGCAATCTCTGAATGCTCCTGATGAATTCACAGCCACAACCAGCAGAGTGAGTTCATTGTGAGCAGCACTTCCTGCCTTGCTTGTGAGCCTCGAACTGCAGCAGGAAATACACTTTGTTAAATTATATTTTCTGCCTGTGGCTAGCCCTTTGTTGAAATAGCCACATTATCTATCTATGACATCAGTGAAGAGGCCAAAGGTGAAAAACTAGACATGAATTTATTCCCTTAAAATCATTCAGAAAAAGGCAGGGAGGCCAGATGTTTCCTTTCTAAGTGACAAAGGGCCTGGGAACAAAAAGTGGGAGAAACCACTCTGAAAGATCCACTGCGATTTCTTTCTTAGCACTTAAGAATATTATTAAAGTTCCACAAGGGCATTGCACCCCTGGAACCTAGAACAGGGCCTGGCACAAGATAAAAAACCAGTTGTAGAGTTAATTATAGTTCAAGGTGGCCCTGTGTGTTTCAGAATAGAACTGTGAATGTTGTTGTTATGTGCCATTCAGTTGGACCTGACTCACAGTGACCCCTCCTTGGGTTTCTGAGGTGGACCCGACTCACAGCGACACCTCCTTGGGTTTCTGAGGCAGTATCACTACGGAAGTAGATTGCCCAACCGCCAGCCTTCTGGTTAGCAGTCAAGTGCCTTAGACACTATGCTACCAGAGCTCCCAAAACTGTGCATAGGGTTTTAGTAGCTATAAACTTTCAGAAGTCGATCACCAAGTCTTTCTTCCAAGGTGCCTTTTCATTAGTAGTTGAGCACTTAACCACTTCCACCATCCACGGACTCAAAAAGAAACCTAAACCAAACCCACTGCCATTGAGTAGATTCCAGCTCATAGTGACCCATGGGTTTCTGAGGCAGTAAATCTTTATGGAAGTAGATTGCCCCATCTTCCTTCCACAAAGCAGCTAGTGGGTTTGAACTGACAACCTTTTGGTTAGCAGTCAGATACCTTAGTCACTGCACTCCCAGAGCTCCTTAGGGCTCAATAAATATTACATAAATGTATGAAGCAGCAAGCCCTGGTAGCCGAAAGATTTTTTTCTTTTGAGAGTTAATTCATGAAAAGCCTACTTGGTGCAATATTAATGTTATTATTTGATAATTTCCACATTCTGTGGGATCACCTCTCTTTGGAATGGACACAAATATGGATCTCTTCCAATCAGTTGACCAGGTAGCTGTCTTCCAAAGCTCTTGGCATAACCAAGTGAGTGCCTACAGTGGGGCATCCCTTTGTGGAAACATCTCAGTGGATATTCCTTCAATTCCTGGAACCTTCTTCTTCACCAGTTTCTTCAGTGCAGGTTCTTCCTCTTCCTTCAAAACCATTGGTTCTTGATCATATGCCACCTTCTGAAATGGATGAACATCGACAAGCTCTTTTTGGTACAGTGACTCTGTGTATTCCTTCCATCTTCTTTTGATGCTTCCTGCATCATTCAATATTTTGCCCATAGAATCTTTCAATATTGCAACTCAAGGCTTAAATTTTTTCCTGTTCTTTCAGCTTGATAAATGCCAAGCATGTTCTTCCCTTTTGGTTTTCTAACTCCAGGCCTTTGAGCATTTCATTATAGTAATTGGCTTTGTTTGCTTGGGCTGCTCTTTGAAATCTTCTGTTTAGCTCTTTTTCTTGTCATTTCTCCCATTTGTTTAGCTACTCTCCATTTAAGGGCAAGTTTCAGAGTCTCTTCTGACATCCATTTTGGTCTTCTCTTCTCATCTTTTAATGACCTCTTGCTTTCTTCATGGATGATGTTCTTGATGTCATCCCACAATCCTTCTGGTTTTTGGTCATTAGTGTTCAATGCATCAAATCTATTCTTTAGATGGTCTCTAAATTCAGGAGGCATATACTTCAAGTCATATTTTGGCTCTCGTGGACTTATTTTAATTGTCTTCAACTTCAAGTTGAACTTGCATGTGAGCAATTGATGGTCTGTTCCACAGTCAGCTCCTGGCCTTGTTTTGGCTGAAGATATTGAGCTTTCCCATCACCTCTTGCCACAGATGTATTCAATCTGATTCCTGTATACTCCATCTGGTAAAGTCCACATGTATAGCCGCTGTTTGTGTTGTTGAAAAAAGGTATTTGCAATGAATAAGTTGTTGGTCTTGAAAAATTCTATCATTCAATCTCCAGCATTGTATCTGTCACCAAGGCCAAATTTTCCAACTACTGGTGATTCTTCTTTGTTTCCAACTTTTGCATTCCAGTCACCAGTGATAATTAACACATCTTGAT
>NW_006923134.1:0-556 GCF_000298275.1 Orycteropus afer afer | reverse complement strand
GTCCCTCCCCTTACCTGTATCCCTGGCTGCTGCTGTTCTCTGTCGACCCCTCTGGCTTCTATTTCCCCAACTTTCCTGGCTGGTGGGGGTGGAGCCTGGGTCACTCCACTTAATCTGGTTCCCTGGCTATTGCTCTGTTCTGTCATCCCCTCTGGCTTCTATTTCCCTTGCTTTCCTGGCTGGTGGAGGTGGGGCACCATAGAACCTGTTTATTATCAAGTAAGGAAATAATATATATTTCCAGCATTTCTTAAAAAAATAATTGATTCATTGATGACACATTAGCAAACATAAGGTCATCTTTAACGGGCAATGATAATAATTATTTCAGTAAAAGAAATAGAATTACTGAAGGCAGTGAGTTTAGGGATGTTTAATTTGATAATTTTTTTTTTTTTAAATTGTGATTCAGGTAAAGATTTACAGAGCAAATTCACTTTCCATACAGCAGTTCACATACACTTTGTCTCATGACATTGACCACAATTTACCACAATGCAAGAGCTCCCCTCCTACTTCTTCCCCATAGTTACCTCTTCCCGGTGTCCATCCCTCC
>NW_006923133.1:71939-74419 GCF_000298275.1 Orycteropus afer afer | reverse complement strand
GGTTTAGTCCACTTCTATATCCTTCCCTTCAAGGCTCAGGGGTCCAGGATTATCTTCTGTGTCTGTGTTAATTGGTTTCCGTATTCTTTGTTGCAGCAGGTCTGTGCAGTCTTTCTGTCTAGTCCACCATCTTGCTGTAACCATTTTTGAATTATCTTCAGTAAGGTTTTATTACATGTCATATTAATGACATTGTTTGATAATTTCCACATTCTGTGGGATCATCTTTCTTTCAAATGGGTACAAATATGGACCTTATCCATTCAGTTGGCTGGGTAGTTGTCTTCCAAATCTCCTGGCATAGCCAAGTGAGTGCCTCTAGTGCAGCATCCATTTGTTGAAACATCTCAATGAATATTTTGTCATTTCCTGGAGCCTTGGTTTTCACCACATCCTTCAGTGCAGCTTAAACTTCTTTCTTCAGTACCATTGGTTTTTGATGATATGACACTTCCTGAAATGGATGAACATCAACCAATTCTTTTTGGTACAGTGACTCTGTATTCCTTTCATCTTCTTTTAATGTTTCCTGCATCATTCAATGTATTCTCCATAGAAACTTCCAACATTGCAACTTGAGGCTTAAATTTCCTCTTCAGTTCTTTCAGCTTGAGAAATGCTGAGCATGTTCTTCCCTTTTGTTTTTCCAACTTCAGGGCTTTGCACATTTCCTTATAGTATTTGGCTTTGTCTTCTCATTCTGCTCTTTGAAATATTCTGTTCAGCTCTTTTATCTTGTCATTTCTTCCATTTGCTTTAGCTACTCTCCAAGGGCAAGTTTCAGAGTCTCTTCTGACATCCAATTTGGTCTTTTCTTCCTTTCCTGTCTTTTTAATGACTTTTTGCTTTCTTCATGGATGATGTTCTTGGTGTCATCCCACAGTTCCTCTGCTTTTCATTCACTGGTGTTCAGTGCATCAAATCTATTCTTTTGATGGTTTCTAAATTCAGGAGGGATATAATCAAGGTCAAAGTTTGGCTCTCCAGGGCTTGGTTTAATTGTCTTCAACTTCAACGTGAACTTGCAAATGAGCAGTTAATGGTCTTTTCCACAATCAGCTCCTGGCCTTCCTTTGGCTGAAAATATTGAGCTTTTCCATCTCCTCTTGCCACAGATGTAGTCAGTCTGATGATTGCTGTGTACTCCATCTGGTGAAGTCCACATGTATAGCTGCCATTTGTTTTGTTGAAAAAGGTTATTTGCAATGAATAAGTCATTGTTCTCGCAAAATTCTATCATGCAATCTCCAGTGTTATTTCTATCACCAAGGCCAAATTTTGCAACTACCCTTGATTCTTCTTTTCCAACTTTAGCATTCCAATCACCAGTGATAATCAGCACATCTTGATTGCATGTTTGGTCAATTACAGACTGCAGAAGATGGTAAAAGTCTTCAATTTCTTCATCTTTGGCTTTGGTGGTTGGTGCGTAAATTTGAATAGTAGTCGTATTAACTGTTTTTCCTTGTAGGCATATGGATATCATTCTATCACTGACAGCATAGTACTTCAGGATAGATCTTGAAACATTCTTTGTGATTATGAATGCCATGCCATTCCTCTTCAATTTGTCATTTCTGGCATAGTAGATCATATGGTTATCTGCTTCAAAATGGCCACACTGGTCCATTTTGGCTCACTAATGCCTAGGATATCAATCTTTATGTGTTCCATTTCATTTTTGAAAACTTCAAGCTTTCCTAGATTCATACTTAGTGCATTGCATATTCTTATTATCAGTGGATGTTTGCAGCTGTTTCTTCTCATACTGAGTCAGACCACTTCAGCAAATGGAGGCCCTGAAAGTTCTACTTTATCCATATCATTAAGGTCAGCTCTACTCTGATGAAGCAGCTCTTTCCAAGTCATATTTTGAGTGCCTTCCTATCTGAGGATCTCACATTCTGGCACTGTATTGGACAATGTTTCAGGGCTATTCATAAAATTTTCCAGTTACATATCAGACAGTGTTTCCCTACTATTCATAAGGTATTCACTGGCCAATTCTTTGAGAAGTGGGTGGTCTCTTCCTTCTTCCGACCTGTCTCAGTTTGGAAGCTCCACCAAAATTGGTCCACCATGGGCATCCCTGCTGACACAGCCTCCAGCCTTACAGCAACCCATAAGCCACCACAGTACAACAACCAATGGACAAGTTCATCTCCCTTAGCTGTTCCAACCACTCTGCTCACTTCCTGGTTTCTCACTATTTATTCCTGCCGACTCTATCTACCACTGCTCCCTGCCGCCTGGGAGGACATATGCATATTCCTAGAATATTACCATAATTGCTGTATTGAACTTATCTATAATTCCCAAATATTTCCTTGTGATCCTTTTTAATTCCTTTCTTGTGCATTCTCCCTAATGCTGCCATTGACATCCAATGACTGATCTGTATTTTTTACACTATAGATGAGTGTGTGTTTTCTAGAATTTTATGTCAAAGGAATCATACAATATGTACACATTTTTTCTGC
>NW_006923133.1:69859-70793 GCF_000298275.1 Orycteropus afer afer | reverse complement strand
TAGTGTCTAAGGCACTTGACTGCTAACCAGAAGGCTAGAGGTTCAAACCCACCAGCTACTCCTCAGAAGAAAGATGGGGCAATCTACTTCCGTAGTGATACTGCCTCGGAAACCCAAGGTAGGGTCGCTATGAGTCAGGTCCAATTCGATGGCACATAACAACAGCAACAACATAATTATTTTAATATCAGTAGACTCTATAATGATGTCACCTCTCTCATTCTCACATTGGTGATTTGTATCTTCTGTTTCTTTTCTTTCCTGGTTTTCTTTAAGAAGCAGCTATTGTTTTCCTCGTCTATTTCAACTGATTTCTATAATGATTCTTTGTATTGTTGTGCTGTTTGATGTGGACTTGATTTGCTCTTCTTTTTTTTCTATTTCATAAGGGGAAAAATGAGAAAATTTATTAGACTGTTATTTTTCATATTGTCATTTAGTATGAGAAATTTCTTCATGTCTTACTTTAGCCACATTTGGTGAATTGACATTGTGCTTTAATTCTCATTCATTTCAAAATACTTTTTGTATATATTTTGATTTCTTCCCTAATTTGTTTTTAGGTTTAGTTTAATTAGTTTCTTTGTAGTTAAAGACTTTTCTGATGTATTTCTGCTATTGTATTCTATTTTAATTCTGTTGTTTTCAGAGTTCATACTTTAAATATTTCATATACAAACATCTCTTCCACTCTGGCTATTTTCTATCATGTATCTATCTCTCTTCACCCTTGTAGTACTGGATAGATACCTGCTGATCAGAGTATATTATGTTATGATTATTTTGCTGAGTTCTAATTGAACAATGCAGGAAGCATCAAAAGAAATGGAGGAATTGGCTAACTTTCAACCATTTCAGGAGGTAACATATGATTGAGAACTAGTGGTATGGAAGAATAATTCTAAGATGCAGTGAAGGCCTTGATGAAAACAAG